>NC_041784.1:1590000-1904537 GCF_900090045.1 Plasmodium malariae
ATTTATGTATATGTACTTTATTTTATTTTTTTTAAATTAAGATATATCCTGCTCTTGTTTTATTAACCATCCTATTTACAAAAAAAATTAGCTATTATTATTCGAAACATATTTTTATTTTTTTCCTTTTTTTTGTGCAAGAAATATTCACAGCCGTTTGAACTATTTAAAAAACGAAAATACACGCGCAATTACATGTATGCGTACATGTATATATATGTATGTATGTATGTATGTATGTATGCCCGCTTAGGAGAACAATTTTCCGAAGTGAAAGTTTTACACATCATAATAAAATTCAAAGAGGTATGAAAATCTAATTGTAATTTCTTTTAGGTTAATCCCAATTTTTTCATTCAAACTAACTTATGCAATTACAGCATTTTTCGTCGTTGTTGAATGTTTGTATGATCATATAGGAAGAACATTTATAGAACAGTAGAATAATACAACATATGAATTTATTTATTTTAAAAAATTAAATGATGCGTAAAAAGTCTTTTTTATGCAAAAAAATTTTTTTTGTTCCCGTATGTACTTATTCCAAAAGGACAAGTAAAGGAATAAGGCACTGAAGGAAAAGAGAAAAATAAGGAAAAAAAGATAAACTAAAAAAAAAATGAAAAGAAAAATGAGATGCGCCGGATAAATACAAGCGTAAAGTGAACATGCCTTTATACGGTTAATCATTGTCTTCTTTTTTGCCCTCCGTTTTGTTCTCCTTTTTATCCTCTTCTTCTTCTTCAAATGAACTAAGTTTAATATAATTCAAAATGGAGGGGCATATGTTATATATATGCTCATTAATTGTTCACTTAAATTTTTTTTTTTTTTTTTTTTTTTTTTGGTACAAGTCGCTAGAGGGGTCTATATAGTTCTTCTTGGAAGCATTTACATTAAGAATGTTCTGTAAATTTAATCTGTAGCTTCTTCTAGTTTGTTTTGTTTCGGGGTATATATCTATGTCTGGCAAGCTAATTTGGGTGTTCATAGAAACAATATAAATGGAGCGTAATGGGATTGCACACATATGCGTATGCGTGTTTATGTATATGTCTATGTATGTGTTTATGTGTGGGTTTATGTATGTGCTTATACTTATATATGTTCTTTTTTTTTTTTTTTTTTTTTTCTTTTCTCTTTCAAAAACATAATTTATTTATAATTCAATCACGGCAAAATTTGTTTTTTTTCATGTATTTTCACAAATGAGGATTAACAAAAATGTTTACCTTTCTCTGTTAATTTTTACACTCTCCATTTGATTATCTTCTGAGTTGTATTTCTAACAAAAGAGATCATTAACAAAAAGAATTTACCATGATATAATTAACCTTCTCTAGATATGTATAGAAGGGGAAAAAATAAGGAAAAAAAAAAAAAAATTCGAAACCTCATTTGGAACTGTAGTTTTCGTCCATCTTTCGAATAGCTCCTCTTTGTCTTTTTGCTAAAGTATGAGGAGTGATATTTATGCATATACACAATACACGCATACGTGCATACATACGTGCATACATACTTGCATACATACTTGCATACATACGTGCATACATACTTGCATACATACTTGCATACATACGTGCATACATACGTGCATACATACGTGCATACGTACTTGCATACATAAGTGCATACATACACACATACACATGCATTTACATTTACATTTGCATGTACATATGCAGGCGCATATTCACACACACACAAGCTATATGAAGACTCCACATCATGCATTTCAGACCTTAACCCATTTAACCACGTATTTCTTATTTTTCTTTTTCGTTAATTTAAGTTTATTATTCGTTCTTCTGTTGGCAAAATGAAGATTCCATGCTTTTTGTTTTAATTCTCTATCCCCGTTTATAAAGTCGTCCATTAGATCATCTACAGTTTTGTTTTTGTGAAACTACTACAGTAAAGTTACTTCCCATAAAAAGAACACATGTATGTCCGTACATGTACATATATATGTGTATATAGTATTTGTATATATATATATGTATATATGTATGTGTATATGTGTATATATGTGTGTGCACTTGGGTATATACGCAAAAGATCGTAGCAGCAAAAGTACATGTTAATTGTCTGCTATGTTAATTTATTTGCTAATTTGTTCTGAAGGTACTTTTTTTTTTGTTGTTTTTTTTTTGTTGTTTTTTTGTTGTTGTTTTTTTGTTGTTGTTTTTTTGTTTGTTGTTTTTTTTTATTTTATTCTCTTGGAAAAATGAAAAAATAAAATTTTGCAAAAAAGGAAAATCTCGAAATTAGCACTATCGTTTTAAGTGCAACGTAGTTGCAAGTGTGTGTGTGTATAGGGGATATATATATATATATATATATATATAAATATATGCAAAGTATGTACATATGTACGTCTGTATGTTTTTTTTTTTTTTTTTTTTTTTTTTTTATTGTGTTTCCTTATATTTAAGTGCTCTACACATAACATGTGCTAGAAATCGCACAATTATAAAGACTTTTTCAAGTTGTATAAATTCTCAAAAATGTAATAATAATGATACTGTTGTAAGAAGTTTAAAATAAAAAAAGATAAATGTTTAGCTGTGAAGAATACTACTTTGGGCGTATGGAAAATATGGTTGGACTTAACCACTGCTTTTAAGATATGGTATTTTTCCATACTCTTAAAATTTTTAAAATTCGAAAATTTGTGTAAATTTTGAAAAAATATTCAATATCAAGTAGGTATAATGAAGAAGAAATAAAAGACTAGTATTTTTCCTGGTAGCTATAAAATTATCTCATTCATGGAGAGGAAAAAACACGAGAATGTATTCTTAACGAATCTCTTCAATTTGTCTATTCACCAAATCTCTATTACCTCAACATATGCATCCCAACCTTTGTACTTCCTAATCTTTATGCTACTATATTTTTTTTTTTTTTTTTTTTTTTTCCCTCTATATATACTGTTCCTTAGTAACCTTTTCCTCTTCCTCTTCCTCACAAGGTACGAGACCCATTTGTACTCGTTCACGTTATGGATAAATTATAAAATGGGTAAGATAGGGGAATGGATGAAGAGGAAGAGGAAAAGGAGTATAAGGTTTTTTGTTGTGCGCTAAATTTTATTCCTTGCTTTTTTGTTTATACAACGCTTAATGGAAGAGTGAAATTTTGAAGGAGTTAATTTTCATTTTTCACTTTTGGTTCGACTATATTCTTTTTTTTTTCCATTTTGTGTATATATTTTTTTCAACTTTGGCGTATTTATTTTTTTCAACTTTGGCGTATTTATTTTTTTCAACTTTGGCGTATTTATTTTTTTCAACTTTGGTGTATTTATTTATTTCAACTTTGGTGTATTTATTTATTTCAACTATGCTGTATTTATCTTTTCTTTTCCGCACCTACTCTTTTCTTATGACCAATTAAGGATTAAAATAAAATTTTCGTATTTTCTCATTCCATGTAAAGTATTGAAAAGAGGACGAATGAGTGGTATATGCACATGTAATATGTAGGAGTAGGAACAGAAACGCAAAAGAGCATGGACAGATAAATAAAAGGCAATGAGTAGTAAATAAAGCAGATATAATAAAGCAGATATAATAAAGCAGATGTAATAAAGCAGATATAATAAAGCAGATATAACGGGTGAAGCAAACTTAACAAATAGGAAAAACGAAAATTTGAAATAGCACTACACGAAAGGAAACACAAAGAATGTTCATAAAATGATTTCAAAAAATGGAATACGGTTGAGCAGGGGTAATAAGTTTATTGGATTGAATATTACTAAGGATCATTTTTTTTTTTTTTTTTTTTAAATATGCTCATAAATATAGTACAAATGCAACACAAAGGAAAATAATTGAACACAACAAAAGTTTTGACGACAAATGGAAGAGTATAATTAGAAAGGATTATATAAAAAGAATTGCTAACATATTTGAAAAGGGAAACAAAAATGGAAGAGAGCTAAAAAACGGAGTTCACAACTGCTGCTACTTTGTTCTAGGTGCAGAAGGGGTGGGGAAGAGATTCTTTATCAACAAATCGAAGGAGAAATTTTTGCGTGGTCAGATGGAGAGCTTGTCACTGAAGGAAAAAACAAATAACAGGAGGAGCAGCAGTAGTAGTGGTAGTAGTGGTAGTAGTAGTGGTAGTAGTAGTGGTAGTAGTGGTAGTAGTAGTGGTAGTAGTAGTGGTAGTAGTGGTAGTAGTAGTGGTAGCCGTAGCATCGGTGCAATAAAAAAGAAGTGCATATTTTTTGAGTACGACTTCCAGGCATTCAACGAGTGCAAGGACGCAGTATCGTTTCCCCTGAAACTGCACTACATAGAAAATTATTTAAGGCATAAATTATTAAAAGAGGTCAACAATGATATTACCTTTAAAAATGTTGAGCTGAAGGATATATATGAAGAACTTGTAGTTTATAAAAATAAGGGTTTGTTATATTCAAAAATTTCGCGATTTTTTGTACACATTTTAAAGAATCCTCGAATGTATGATTTTTTCAATGATCATGATAGGAGAGTAATAGAATCTTTTCTTCCCTATTTGGAAATAAAACAATTTGACTATAAACAGTTTGATACATTTTTAAAAATATTATTACAAAAATTAAATGTAACATGTTTTTGTAATTACCTAAATGAGTTTAGTGCATTTTTATATTTTTTTAAAATGATGGCTGATTATGAAGAAAGAGAATATTATATAAAAAATTCAAATAATATTCTTGTGGACAACTATTCAGATGGGTTGTATATATATAGCTATTTCTTATCCATTATAAAATTGTTGGAAGTGAAATATTCATACAATTTTTATTTTATCTTTTTCAATTTCAATTTGTTCTTAGTAAGTAACCAACCAGTGAGAAATTTCCATTTCTTTGTAAATTTTTTAATTGAAAATATGTACACATATAATATACCTGTAATTATTCATTCGGTAAAAAATCTTGAAATGATGAAAGCTATTTTTATTTATAATAATTTGCTGTTAAAGTGTTTACTCAATGGTGAGGATAACCCTACCCCATCTATGTCAAAATCGGTTTTGTCTTCTTCCAACCCGAGAGTTAGAACACCCAAAGAAAGAAGACAAATACCTGGTTTCCTCCAAAACAGTAATAATAGTGGACCAAACTGTTCGGATGGGTATTCACCCAAATTGGTTAATGAAATGATGTCGAAACTGCATGAAGGAGAGCGTTACCAAGGTATGAGTAATACAACCATCAAGCATAGCTGTACTGATGACAGAATTTATAATGAAAAAGAAGTATGCGCAAAAGTTATGGGGGAAAAAAGATGTAATAACAAAGTACAACATGGAACAAGTAAGGAGTATATAGAAAATTTACAAAATGGAGAAGAAGTAAGTAGTAATAATAGCAATCGTATAAACTACTCCCAGTACCAATATCTTTATAACGGTTTATCGAAGGAAGAACTGGAAAATTATGTACTGATAAAGAATAACCTAATAGAAATAGACGAAATGCCATATGATATGGTTAACTGTCTTCTGATGCCAAGTTTTGTAATAAATGAAGATATAAGTAAATGTATATATACCATGATCGGTGGTAATGTACATTTAATTAAAATAATTTGCAAAGGATTAGACAAAATAAATAATGAACTTAATAACGATGTAAAATTGATAGAAGAAATCGAAGAGGAGAAAAAACAAAACATTATTTACGACATGGATGAGGAGCAGGAATTTAATAGATACAATTCCATAGAAGAAATAATGAAACATAAAAAAGTGGAGCACCAAAAAATATTTTTAAAAAATATCCATCAGAACGTTTTACATACATTTATATTAGATTTTGAGCAAAGGATTATTAACTTTTTTAGCTTACCCAATATTGAGAAAATGAAGAGAGACTATCCTGAGGGTGCTAAAGGTGAAAACAAAGGTGTCCAATGGAATGATGATGGTGGTCCTAAAGTCAATCAAGACGAACGAAGTCCAAATGATTGTGGAAAAGCGCAAGGGAACACAAAGACAGGGCTAACCCTCGTGCAGTTCTATTTCACCATTTTTGAAGTGATTCGACATTTTATAAAGAAGAAAAAAGTGTTTTGTAAAAATATTATAAATCTGAACAATCCTGTCCTTCTAGGTCTTATAGATGTTAATATAATACATTACAATTATGAAAATAAATACCTAGAATTAACTAATCACTTCTATGAAATCTTATTATTAAATTATATCGATTTTAAATATAAACAGTTGCCCTTAAAATTTAGAGTGCAGTATAATGTTAACTATTTTCTAAATTATAAAATTATACAGCATGAATACAACCTAATAGAATCGCATATGTGAAGTTACAAAATGTTTCGAAAAAATAATGAAATAATATACATTAAATTATATTAAAATAAATTATATTAAAATAAATTATATTAAAATAAATTATATTAAAATAAATTATATTAAAATAAATTATATTAAAATAAATTATATTAAAATAAATTATATTAAAATATATTATATTAAAATATATTATATTAAAATATATTATATTAAAATATATTATATTAAAATATATTATATTAAAATATATTATATTAAAATATATTATATTAAAATATATCATATTAAAATAAAAAAAATATTATTATTCTAAAAATAACTTGTTATACATAACTATTTTAACAAATTACATGCACACTTCTTACTCCTGGACGAAATGTTTATTAAAATGGATTTGTTTCGGCAAACTTATTCTTCCTCAATTAAGTGAGGAAAGCTTACAACTTCTTCTATGTCCTTTCTGTATAGAATTGAGCAAAGATATAATAATACGTGTAAGGGATAAAATATGTTTGCTTGTTCGCTTTTTATTGAAGAACTGTACATCGTTTATTATACGTATGTAATGTGCGTATATACTGTGCGCATATATTATACGTGTACATTTTACATGTACATATATGGGTGTGTTTGCCCTTGTTAACTTTTCTCTACCTGGGCTTAAGCCACTCCAGCAGCTGACAGTATATGTAACTTAACATTATTAGGATAATATAAACTTTACCTTGAATAAAGGGGAAGGAAAAAAAAAAAAAAAGAAAAAAAAAAAATGAACAAATTAGCACAACGAATTAGGCCAACATATTGTCACAATAAATTAGCACAAGTTAGGGTCAAAAAAGGATGAAGATACACCGCTTTGTTTGAAGTATATGTACAGCTCCTTTAGAGCACTTCGTCCGTTTCACTCGTTTCAATTCGGCCATTTCGATCATTTCGATCATTTTGTGTAGTTTTAATTTATTTCAGTGCGTTTCCCCTTCCGCTCCTTTCCTTTTCTTACTAAAGACAGTGTTGATGTTATATATTTTTCGGATCCTACTTAGGATTGTGTTATTTGCGTACGATAAAACGTCCATGTATACCTTTTCCTGTGGTAAAGCATAAATTAAACTAGAATGAAGCGGAATAAAACATTTTAACAAACTGACCAATTTGAAAATTTTCTGCACTACAAATGTATCACAATATCATGATAAATATGTGTATGTATATATATATGGATGTATATACACATAAGCTCACATAAATAAAACTGCATTTATTATATGTATAACACGTACTGTCTTATCAGCGACCTTTTCCCATGAGTACATTTTAGTTAGCTAAATAGGAAAAAAAAAAAAAAAAAAATTAATTACAAATTGGTAATTACTAACTACGAAGTACTAATTACTAACTACGAAGTACTAATTACTAACTACGAAGTACTAATTACTAACTACGAAGTACTAATTACTAACTACGAAGTACTAATTACTAACTACGAAGTACTAATTACTAACTACGAAGTACTAATTACTAACTACGAAGTACTAATTACTAATTGCGAACTACTAATTACTAACTACGAACTACTAATTACTAACCACTAATTACTAACTGCTAACCACTATGTGCATCTCTACCATGCAAAATATAAAGCACGTGCAGCGGAACAAATAAAGCGAACTTACCCTCTCGTGAAATGCATTCGAGTCAACACCCTTCACCATATCCAAAGCAATATCAACTGCTTTACATAAATCGATATGATTAGGTTTTGACAATATCATCATATCATGCGGTAATACTTCCGATATACCTCCTACATCAGTTGAGATAACAAGTAAACCACAACTAGCTGCTTCAATAATAGCTATACAAAAAGCCTCAGTTAAAGAAGCATTTAAAAATATATGTCCTGTTTGTAAAACATTTTTTACTTTATTTTGTTTTACTTTTCCTAACAATACAACAGAATTATGTAGATGATATTTTTCTCTCATTTCTTCTAATAGTACTCTCTTTGGTCCATTACCTCCAATAATAAATTTTATAAAAGGGTATTTCTTACATATTAAAGGAATAACCTTAACAATTAGATCAATTCCTTTTCTATATGTTAATCTACTTATGACTATAATATTAATTCTAGGATATTTGGGTCTTTTATTAATGCATGGAATAAATTTCTTTGTGTCAAGTGCATTACCTATTACTGATGTTTTATATGGATTTATTTCTGTTCGCAAAACCAAATTTTCACGATTTGTATGAGAAACACATATAATATGATCGACATCATTTATGCAATATTTTAATAATTTATTAACATGTATACATCCCTTATCTGAAAAACTGTACAATGAATGGTCGGTATATATCGTCTTTAATCCCAGCGATTTTGCGTGAAGGATGAACTGGTGCGCCAGACAGGACGTTGCCTACTTAGGGAAGTAAAACTTCTTTCACTTGCACATACGTATACACACATGCGTTCATATACATATAGGCTCACACACACATGCGTACATACACATATAGGCTCACACACACACACACACGCGTACATACACATATAGGCTCACACACACGTACATACATATATAGGCTTATACATACACTAAATACACATTGGAGCTCATAAATGAAAAATGACCAAACCTGATGCCCATGGACAATGTCAACCTTTTCCCTATATAAAATATTTCTACACAATGGCAAAGTGCCAATTATATTCGGAAATGTTACAACATCCATGTAAGTTTCCAAAGGTAAATAATACACTTTTATTCCATTACCCATCCATCTTACACCATTCCTATTATTATAGCAGTGAGTTACTACTATTACTTTAAATCCTGAAAAATTTGTAAGCAGATATCACATGCCATTTTTAACAGCTTCCCCTTTTAAATCAAATACTGCTCTGTATGTTCATATTCATAAAATTTAGTACGTGCACATATATATATATATATATATATATCCAGTTGCGCAGGACGTACCTTTGCTTTTATTTGTTTTAGTGTTATTTAATTTTATTTAATTTTATCTTAATTTCATTTTACATATTTTAATTATGTCTTTTTCCAGCTTCTTTTCATTTTTTCTTTTTCAGCTTATGTGTATTACCTTTCTTTATTAAGTGCTTGGATAATTCAAATATATGTGTTTCTATTCCTCCTAAATTTGGGTAAAAAAAATCACTTACCATACAAATACAACACTTTCTCTCCTTTTTATAAATATCGTTTTTTTCGTTTTTTCCATTTTTTCCTTTGTCTGTACTATATTGCTTTTCTGTACATTCCATTGTTCAATCCAGAGTGAATATCCCCTTTTTTTTTTTTTTTTTTTGTGAACTCTATGTATTGTAACTAGTATTAATATTAGAATAGTAAAAGAGATTTGTCGTTTCCATTTGGTCAGACAAGAATGTAGATGTGTATACTTTTATGTAAGTATAATGTACACGTGCTCAACTCAAATAAACTTGAGCACCAAAAATATAGAGTAAATCTACGAATAGGGTTTTTGCCTTCTTCCTTTTGCACTTTTCAAAGGTACAAAATAATATAATTTTTCAATTTAAAACGAGATCCTTAAAATTTTCAAAAGATTTTATTATCCAAACATGGCAAATGCAAATACGTTTGTGTGTATTCTAATTCGCTCAACCTTTCAACTGTTTCTTTTTTTTCTTTGCCTTTTCGTTCTTATTTCATTTTAATTTACAGCTGTAGCTATTATACCTGAGTAAAAGGGAATAACATTCGAAAAAAAAAAAAAATAATTTTGTTACCTGTACATAATTGGAACTATGATATGGACATATAAGCATAGATATATGCATATATATGTATACATGTATACATAATAGTGATATGTCCCTTCTCATTTTTGAGCCTTCAGAAGGAGTATTCTTTAAAATACTACCCCCAATTGTATATTTATTTTTTATAAACGTTTAAAAATTAAGGAAAAATTGTATATAGGAATGTCAAACCTTGGGTAATAACAAAAAAATAAAACAAAAAATTGAGTACGAAATTGATAAAAATACCATATATGCGGGGAATAATTTTTATTTTATTTTATTTTATTCTATTCTATTTTTTTTTTCCCCCTTTTATGCTATCTTAAAAACTGTGTTAAGCAGTAAGCCTCAGCGTGCAAATAAGTACATTTTGTTGTAATCGTTCACGTATGTGAAATTTGTTGGATATATATATATATATAAATGTAAGCACATGTGTTGTGTACTTCGTTTTTTTAGCCCGAACACTTAAAATAAGAAAAAATAAAATTGTGCATTTTTATAATTAAATTACACAAATAATTAAAGAAAAAGGCAATAAAGTGTGTTATAAAATATGATTAAAAATATAATGAAAAAGGAATAAAAAAAAAAAAATAAGAAGAAATAATACGGTTTTAGTAAATTCAGCTAAAAAATTAACATAGTAATAAAAATACTAATGATAAGATAATAACAATAAAAAAGTTTTAGCAGTAAAACTACCTTTTGAAAAAGATGTACATAAATATATATTTATATATGTGCATGTATAATATATGTGTATATATATTTATATTTATATATGATACAATAGTGTAAATATACAACAGAAACCTTGGAAGCAATTAAAAAAAATGATCAGTAAAAAAATCAATAAAATAAGAGAACAAAATAAATAAAATATTTAACCAAATATAACAGTAATTTAAAATTACACAGAAAACAACGGTAATAAAACAAGTATAAGTGCATATGAATATTTTAATCTTTTAATTTATCTTGTTTTGTTTTACTTTTTTGAAGATATATTAAATAAGGAAAAAAGGGATCTTATAAAAAAAAAAAAAAAAAAAAAAAAAATACAATGCTTGATAAACATAACTCTAATACACATATAAAAATATGCGCTCATGTAGAATATTTCTTAAGAAGTAAAATACTTTCAACTATCGCCTAGTCTTACACCTCTTCCAATGAAAACTCTTCTGCTCGTTCCACTACTGTTCGTCGTTCTTGGGCTATTAATATTTCTGTACCCATATCTCGAGAAATTACCTCTTATTCCTTGACTTATGCGAAATTCTCGCAACTTCATCATTATCTTGTCAAATATTTGTGGAGTCTTTTCTAACAAATTTGGACCACCTGAACAAATAAAAAATAAAAAAAAAAAAAATATATATATATATATATATATATATATCCATTATGTTAAGGTAAAAAAAAAAAAAAACATTTACATGAACAGTTCAGAATAAATTTTTTGTTAATGCAAGAACATTTTTTTGTAATACCCTCTCTTGGAAGAAGTTCCCTAAAAAAATAGTACATATGTCCTGATAATAAGCCCATAATGTCAATCCATATGGACTGTCCCATAATAAAATGTAAAAAGATTAAAGCGAAAGGTAACTGATACCCTTTTACAGTAAAGAAATAAATCGAAACCTGACTCCATGCCTCTCTCCTAGACCAATAATATATTATTGCAAATAAAAGAGAATTTCCCAAAAATGGATAACCTACAAAATGGATAAAATAAAGGAGTGGTTTTGGCCTTTATGCATGGTAATTAATATATATATATATATATATATATATATATATATATGCTTAAGCGTGTACATATGTATGTGTGTGTGTATATGTAGAAACACATAAAAAAGTACACAAATATAAAATTGCACGTATATACATATATGTATATATATATTTTTTTTTTTTTTTTACGTGCTTATTCATAGACAAATGCACACGGGTGTATAAATACGGCACAATTTTTCTTTTTCTTTTTTTAATTTATCGCTGCTTTTGTACTTACCCCTTGGCCAATAAAAGAAAATACTTATTAGGGATAAAAAGGTACACTGAATAGTAATAAAATATAAATACGACCCAGGACTTGAGAATACTGCATTTTTTTCCAACGATGAGGAAAATTGAGCAAATAAGGACATGAAAAATACCCAAGATAAAGAAAATTTCCCAATATATAAAAAGTTAAGAAAAATTCTCCATATTTGATAATTATTATATATTAAATTCCAGTCTAATAAAAGGTATACAACGTTTAATAAATTACAAGTTATCAATAAAGTAACTAAAAAAATTAATGTTATCAAATATTTTGTTACATTTGGTAAATTATTATACCAAACTTCTGGGCCATATATATCCATTATTTTCGAAAGTTCATGTAAACTTGAAAATGAAAAAAAAAAATTAAAAAAATAAAAATTAAAAAGAAAAATGAATGAATATTTTTTATCTTCTCTACATAGGCATTTAAAAGGTTGATAATTGCCTTGCGCTTGTAACTTGTGTAACTCTTTTCTTCACGCTTGTTTAGAATCTAATTCAGTATTTGTGTTTGACGTATTATCCGTATATACTACGTGTCTTCTAAGTAAATTCTATATGTTCTCACTATAAACTCAATGTATATTCAGCTTTTGTTAAACCTCTTTTCAGCTTCTATTCAACTTTTGTTCTACTTCTGCTCAACCTCTGTTCAGATTGGTTACCTGTGTTTTTACTTTTGTTTTTATTCTCTAATAATTTGTTATCACATAGCATACTAAATATTCATTAATATGCATTCATCTTACACAAAAAAAAATATATAATAAAAAAAAAAAAAATTAATGCATTATTAGATCAAGCATAATATATCTTCTTAAAATACATGTACTTAGAGGAAAAGAATAGGGTGAAATGTAATCATAGGTAACACATGGGAAATGAACAAAAAAAAAAAAAAAAAAAAGAAAAAAAAAGAAAATGGATCAAAAGTGAACGCAAGAAAAGAGATGAGAGGTGAAAATAAGAAAAGAGATGAGACGTAAAAGAAAAGAAAAGAAAAGAAAATGGAAGTAAATAGGGGAAAATAAATTTTAATCATTACATGTGAAGGAATTCCGCGTATAATCATTTTAAGTAAATATGGATACAAAAATTACTTATATTTTTTATTAAGTTATAAGCGTATAAAAATATCAGTGTACATATATGTAAAGATATATTACATGTTTGCTCTCATTGTTTCTATGTATGGGTTCCGTTACTATTGATTACATTCATATTCTATGAATAGGGCGAATTTATTATATCGCTCAAGTATACGCATATATATACTTATATACATCCATAACCTATACGTTATATGTTTGATTATTCTTTGTTTATTTAAACGTTCATATGGTGGTTTGTTGGATTTTTTTACTTTATTTTTTGCTTGGTTTTTATAATTTTTCTGCTTGAATATTTTGCTTGGTTTTTGTGCTAAATTTAGCTGCATATTTTTCTGCATATTTTTTTGCATATATTTTTGCATATTTTTTTGCATATATTTTTGCATATTTTTTTGCATATATTTTTGCATATTTTTTTGCTTATTTTATTGCATATTTTTTTGCTTATATTTTTGCATATTTTTTTGCTTATATTTTTGCATATTTTTTTGCTTATTTTATTGAATATTTTTTTGCTTATTTTATTGCATATTTTTTTGCTTATTTTATTGCATATTTTTTGTGCTTAATATTGTTGTGTATTTATTGTGCTTGCATTTTTTGCTTAATTTTTTTTTTTTTTCTATGCATCAGATTACTATTCTTACAAAGACCGCAAAAAACTTTTTGTTTCATTTACATAGCTATAAATTACTTGTTTCATATTTTTAAATGATTTTACCTTACACATTAGTAAAATATTACAGTATTAAAAAAACATATATGTATGTATATTTATATGTTTGTATATTTATATATTTGTATATTTATATGTTTTATACTTATATATTTTATACTTATATGTTTGTATACTTATATATTTTATACTTCTATGTTTGGATATTTATATGTTTATATATTTGTATGTTTGTATATTTATATAATGTACATTAATACATATACATATTTATATACATTTATGTATATGTGTATATATGCACACGTTCGTAAGCATACATATTTACCCATTTCTTCCCATTGTATGCTATGGAAAATATTTGATGGAGACCCACATAAGCATGTTCTTAAATTAAATGAGCCTTTTTCATAATTATTAAAAAAAGTTTTCTTTCTTAAGAAAATTATAAAAAATTAAAAGTAGTACAGAATAATAAAATTAAAGGATAAAAGAAATATTTATTTTATTTTGTATATCTTATTAAAGAAAGAGAGAAATTATTTAAAAACAAAAAAAAAAAGGCACTTTTACATTAATATACTGACAAAAGTAAAAAGTGTGAGCACAGCTGTTACACTACTTAGTTGTTATTAAGAAATGGAAACAAAAGGTATCAATTCTTAACGATTTTATATATATATATATATATATATATATATATATATAAATTTATAGAAAGCTTACAATAAATTCTCATTAAGCGATTTCAAATTTTTCCTTGTATTATCTTTCTGTTGTTTTTATAATTTTTCGAAATTTCTGACCATTCTCTGCAATTTTTCCCCTTTTTTTGTTCCTCTTGCTTATGTTTAACATGTAAAAAATATAAAAAGGAAAATGCAAGAATTCCTATTTAAACATGAGTCCATTTAGAGCGAAAATTTGCTTAGTAGCCCTGGTTATCAGCGTGCATTTATATGTAATATACTAAATTGCGTATACAAAAGTTTATATGTATACATATGCTTTTATGCATTTATATATGTGCGCTCGGTTGCTGATCTTTGAGAACATATACATGGACATGTGTGTATCATTAATATGAGCATTCTTCCCCCCCTTCTCCATGCATAAGTGCAGTAATATGTACAATATGTACAATATACATAAATATGCATAATAAATGAAAAAGTGAATAAGCACATGAGTAGATAAGATGCTGAGTTGTAAATTAATATTATATGGGAAAAGGCCATTAAAACATCTACGTTCAGCAACTGATTTTAAGTCGTATCGTTCTGCTAGTAATAGTAGTAGCAGTAGTGGTAATAAGGAAAAAATGAGTAATAAAATATACACGCAAAAAAGGATAATAAAAAGAGATAGACTACTCGGTAGTATTAAACCATTCATAAACGAAAAATGTGATACCCCGGAAAGTAATGTAATAGCATATTATTTATGTAAATTATTGAATTTACAAATTTTGAAAAATGCATATGAGAACATTGGTTGTAAAGTTTTGTATAAAGAACCATATTTATATGTAGAGAGTTGTGAGTATTTTAATCAACAAGATAGTTCAGGTGTGTTTTTTAAAAATGGATGTGTAGTAATATGGAATATGAAGAAAAATAATATAACAAAATTCTTACATTTTTGTAAAAGTCATATAAACATAAATGAGACTATAGAAACCTACGATTTTGAAGAATTAGAAGTACAAAATGTGAATAATAAAAGTTATGTAAATAATTCTATTATTTACTTAAGTTCTAATAATTATAGAACGACAGATAAGATTTCTTTCTCTTTTGGATTATTAAGTGCTGTTAGATTAAATAATTTAGAAAAAAAAATTGAAAATAAACTACTTTTAGAAAATAATAATATAGAAATTTTAAAAAAAAAAATTAAATCAACAAACTTAGACCTATTATCAAAACAGTTATTCACGTCAAAAATTACTTTACACAATTTAAGATATGAATTAAACATTGAACAAGATATACTTGATGTTCCTGAGGCTTTATGGGAATTAGAATACCAGAAAAAATTATTTCTTAACATTTTAAATATCTTTGATATTAAGCAAAGGGTCGACTTATTAAATCATAGACTAACTTGGACTTTTGATTATTTAAACTCATTTCTTGATTATGTTAACCAAAAACATTCTTCGAGGTTAGAGAGGATTATAATTATAATCATTGGACTTGAGCTGATGCTCGGGGTTATGCAGATGATTAACACGGTGGGATTTGTAAGTTTGCAATAAAAAAGGACAAGAACGTATAATAAAGTAAAAGAAGGGTTAAGAAAAAAAAAAAAAAAGAAAAGGAAAAGAAAAAATTAGCCAAAATGTAAAATTATACAAGTCTACAATGATGTTTTCCCGGTACGTATGCAAAGAATGGTAGAGAAGAGCGTCCAATTAAAAACAACAATGAACATTATACAATTATATAAAATAATATAATTCACAGGGGAACTAATTTTTTTTTTTTTTTTTTTTTTGTTTCCTCCTTTGTATCCACTTATAATATATGCAAACTTTTGAGACATAAATTACTTATCAATCTGATCCTATTATAAAGATACTGCATCGTTTGCTTATCTTACACTATATGATGTGTTATTTCTATTTTTTTTTTTTTTTTTTTTTTTTTCTTCTCTGGATTGAAGGGGATGGTCCCTACAAACCCTGCACATTATATCTTTCAAAAATGAATATAAAAATACTACCCTTAATAAGCGTATACAAAAATGTAGCTTAACAATTTTTAGAATTTCAATTATCATATTGATTGTATTTCTCATATATCGTTTCATGCTACACTCTCCTAGCTTATTTGTTTTGTATACTTTTATTCTTTTTTATGGAAAAAATATTGTTTGTGTTTTAACCCTGTTCATTTTACGATATTACTTTTCCCTTCTCAAGATTTCACGTTTTTCATTAGATTAATCGGCTTTAACTAAACAGGTTCCAACTATTTATGCATGTTCAATAGTGTGTATGTTATCTTTTCAATGTGCTCGACTGGGTATGTGTTTTCCAACTGACCCCTCTTGCCCATCTCCCCTTCCCCCAAAATTCGATCCCCCTTTTTAGATATAACTTTTTTTCTTTGCAGAATTAAAATTGTACTTGATATTCCATGATGGGAGTACTGTATTAATAGAACAATCATCAGGTAGGTAAGGAGGAAACCCACTTGGGTACTTTACATTTCTATCAATAATTATATTGTTTGTATCTTTTGTTTGATATGCTAATTCATCAAATAAGAAATCATCGTTTTTTTTTCTGTAAATATATTTTAACACATATTCTTTTATGGCTAGGTTTACGCTCACCTCATCTATTATTAGCACTTGCTCGTTGATATTATTTACGCTCTCTTTTTTTATTCCATCTTTATCGTTATTTTGCGTCGTCTTTTCATTAACATTATTGTGTTCAGCCATACTGATACTGCCATTTTTGTTATCTTCCTTTTCCTCGTATGGTATCTTATCCTTATTATTTCCGTTCATATTGCTATTTATATTGCTGTTCATATTGCTGTTTATATTGCTGTTCATATTGCTGTTTATATTGCTGTTCATATTGCTGTTCATATTGCTGTTCATATTGCTGTTCATATTGCTGTTCATATTGCTATTTATATTGCTGTTCATATTGCTATTTATATTGCTGTTCACATTGCTGTTCAAATTGATGTTCATATTGCTGTTCGTGTTGCTGTTCGTGTTGCTGTTCGTGTTGCTGTTCATATTGTTCTCTATAATTTCATCATTTGCATTCTTCACATTATTCTCTTCATTAGTTGTTTTTTCTTTTTCATCGATAACTTCATTTTTCATTTTTTCGTCTGTTGTATTGTTAACAGTTTTGTTTTCGTCATTCATCGCATCTGTACCTATGACAGTATCACTTGACACTCTTTCGTTAAGCATGTTATCATTTTCCCCCTTTTCGTTAACCATCTCATCATGTGCACTTCTTTCCTTATCGGAACGAACAAATTCTTCAACAGTCTTCTGATCCATCTCTTCCTGCGTATTTAGCTTTCCTATATTTATAAGTTCATTGTTGTTTTCACATAATAAGTTGTTTAGATTATTATCATCTCCATTACTGAATACCCCAGATAAGTTTATCTGTTCAATACTGTTCAAGGCCTCCTCTTCTACTTTGTTTTTCTTTGTAAAATAACTTGAAATCTTTTTAAATATTCCATAATTGTTTTCATCATTCTGCAGTTGCACAGTACTTGCTTCATTTTGTAGTTCCTTACTGTTTTCTAAATTTCCTTCATTTTTGTTATTCTCACTTGTTTCTATTTCTTGACGTATGTCTTTATTTCCCTCTTCTCCTTCCTTCGTATTCACTGCTTCGCTAGTGGACGATTCTGGGAGGTTCAATTTTTCCTGACTCTGTTTATGTTTTATAATGTTCATCTTCGCATTTGCGTTATTTATGCAATCTTGGCTTTTTTCCCCTTCCAAGTCAATACCCTCGTTGGAGTCAACGTTTACATCTACACCAGCTTCTATGCTTGCACCAGCATCTTCTTTTACACCCCTTTCCACACCGACGGCTCCCTTTACTACCTTTTCTCCATTTCTTCTGTTACAATCCCCGTCATTATGGTCCTCATTGCAGTTACTACTATTTCTTATACTATTACTACCACTAGCTGCACATTTATGCACATTTTCTTTTTCCTCACTATAGTTTGGATCGTTCATAACATCATTCTTTTCTCCTTTATTTTTACCTTCTCTTTCTGCGTCCTTTTCTTGTTCCCCATCTTTTCTGTCATTCCATTTATCATCGCATTTTATGTTACAAATTTTTAGGTTAACTGTTGAACTACTTTTGTCAAACGAAGCTCTATTTTTGCTTTGGTCGAACATTGTGCTATTCTTCCTTTGATCATCATAATTATTCTCATCATTGTTTATAATATTGTTATTCGGTTCATCATGTATAGAAAGATTTTTATGATTTATACTTTCCTTTATACTTTTTGCATTCCTTAGTATTTTAAGCGTTTCATTTTGTATTATATCAATTAAAAAATGAATTATTTTGTAATCATATTTTTTTACATGAAAAGTTTTTAGTAAATTTTCAATTTCTATTTCAATATTTGGAATTATGTTATAATATTCATTAATTAAATTGTTACTCACCTCTAACTTGCTTTTCTTTACACTCTTTTTCTTTGCTTTCATTTTGCTACTTTTCACCTGTCATAATGTTAATATGCCAACGTACTACTCCACAGGTACTGATATACATACGTACTATACACACGTGTATTGTATCCCTGTATGAGTACGCACATATATATATATATAATTAAACATATATATAAAGAAACATATATATATATATATATATAATTAAACATATATATAAACAAACATACATAAATACATTCTGCAATGCTTCTCCTGTGCTTTATAAATTGTTGACGTGAGGGTTATATTTTCAAAAGACCATTTTTGAGAAAATAAAAAAAGGAATGGATGAAAAAATGAAAAAAGCAAGAAAGGAAGAAAGGAAGAAAATAGAATATTCCATTTTCAGCCTTTCGCTTACAATATTTTTGAAGAATTTATTATACTTCATGCAGAATTCTTTTTTTTTTTTTTTTTTTATATTATTTTTATTTTATTTTTTTTTTTTTTTTTTGCATTTGTTAAGTACTATGGGGCATAAAATGGTGCATGTGGTAAATACATTTTTGAAAAAAAAAAAAAAAAAAAAAAAGCAAAAGCAGAATTGACCAAAAGAGCGAAGTCAGCAAAAAGCAATCTTTTAATTATGACAAAATATAAACTTTTAAAATGACTAAATTGAAAAGCAAAATGTAGTAGAAATGAGAAGGTGGAGACACAACGCATTTTTTTAAATGCAGAAATGCATGATTATTATTGCTTTGGATATTTCATAAAAGATGATAAATTTAATCTTTATTTTCATTTATAATTTTGGTTAAAAAAATTTCCCGTTTATTTTGTTTAATATGCTCCTTTTGAGGCGTTTCAAAGGGGAAAAATGGAGGTATGGTTTTATGTATGTATTGTACACTTATTGTACGTGCATTTGTACACCTATTTGTAGACCTATTTGTACACGTATGCATATGAGCAACAAATGTACGGTTAAATTATAACATATGATATATGCGCAGTTATAATATAAGACATCGTACGGGATGATAGAAAATTTAAATTAAAAATTTTAAATACTAACTGCAAATTGCGAACTTCAAAATTCATGAAGCAATAGTAATGAAAAAAAAAAAGTAAAATAACGAAAAAATACTGTACGAAAAACTGCTAACAATTATACAGATTTAAAAAAATTTCTCCATGAACAGGAAAGGAAAAGAAAGGAATCATAAAAACTGGTCTTATGAGAACATAGGAAACTTTAATCGGCGGGGATCCATAAGTATATATATACATGAGCATACATACGTACTTGCATACGTATATATATATATATATATATATATATATATATATATATATATATATATATATGAACATGCACAAGCGTTTGCGTACTGAAAAACGTAAGTATAAAACTGCTTTAAAAGTAAAGCGCACTGAGTTATGCCCCCTTCTTCCATAGCGAAATAACATTTATTATATTTATTTTTTTTCCTGTCCTTTATTGAATTTTAACGCCATCATTTTTTAGTAATATTTTTATGGACTTATATAAACCACACAAATTTAAGCTTTCCTGTGTATTACGGGGTTTACCTTTCATAAGTAAGATGTTAGCGCATAATGATACATGAGATGGGGAAAAAAAAAAAAAAAAGCGGTACTAGTTGAGGCGCAAAAGGCATAGTATACTGTAATATGTTCATTCCATTTTTGCTGTTTTTCTGTGCATCCGCTTATATTCCTTTCCGTTTTCACAGAGCTTGCCATTCTAGCCACCCTGACCACTATCAATATACTTATCGCTGTTACCTCCTCTACCACCTGCATCGCCCTAAGTGTATCTTCATATCCTACTCAGCTTGCGTTACCTTTATGGGTGCAATAAGCAGAGCGTCCAACTGTTTCAACTGGGGAAGAATACTTATTACTTTATTCCTATAACTTTCTTTTAACATATCCTGGATTTGATTTTTCTCTAAATACAATGTTTGAAGGTTTTCATTTTTCCTTAACTGTTCAATCATTTCTATATTGTTAATATTATTATTATTTAACCATAACTCTTCTAATGATTTTAACTCTGAACATATTACTATATCATCAATTTCGTTATATGATAAGTCTAGTACTTTTAAATATTTTAAATCTTTTATTCTGTCTAAAATGGAATTTAGTTTGTTATAACTCAAGTATAACTCATTGATGTGTAAGATGTTCTTAATGGATTTATCAGACCAACTGGTTAGTCTATTATGCTGTAAACTTAATTTTTTTAATTTTGGTAAATGTGGTAAGTCTAATTCTTCTATTTTATTTTTTCCTAGCCACAATTCTTCTAAATTTGTCAAGTTTTCTAGGTTTTCTATTTTTCTAATTTTATTATAACCTAATTCTAATAGCTTCAGCTTTTTACAATTGTGCAAGTTTTCGATCTGTTCTCACAGGGGAAGAAGCGCACACGTATATGTGGGTGTGTGTGTGTGAGGGGATGCTTTACAGTTACACATCGATGGGCACGTAGGTATGTACATATACAGGTATATATACACGTAAACAAATATACCCAATACAAACTCATAAGTATACATATATATATATAAATATATATATATTTTGCGCATGCGCAAATAAAAATTAAGCTTTTCATTTGGAACAGTTAAAAAGTAGACATACGTTTAACGAAAATATGTTCACTCATACCACTTTTTTACCTTTGTAATTTTGTTACTAGATAGGTATAACTCTTCCAGGTTTACAAGAGTTTCTAAATTTTCAATTATTTTTATCTTGTTGAAAGAGAGGTCTAACACCCTGAAGAGGTATATGTATATATGAGAGAAGGTACATAGTTACACATACATATATATGGAAGTATAAACACGTACATACATATGCACGATCAAACGGAAAAGACATATAGTGCGCTTCAAGGGGTGCATTGTATAAGCACTACTAGTCTGTGTAAAAAATGAATGTGTTACAATTTACCTTAACTTTACTAACATTGATATGTTTTCTATTTTTTTAATCATGTTTTCATATAATTCTAAATGTTCAAGTTCCAAATTGTTGTCTAGGTTTTCTATTTTTTCAATACAGTTAGATATGAGCTGCAGGGTCTGAACGAAAAAGGGGGGAAGAAAAAAGGAGAGTGGAAAAAGTAGATGAAAGGAAAAAATAAAATAATAAAATGAAGAAATAAAAACGACAAAAAAAAAAAAGAAGCTACATGTATATATATATATATATATATATATATATATCGAGGTGCCCATTAGTGAAGAAAACAAAATGAAAGCAAAGATATCCACGTGGTGCACTGTTCATTAGTGTGGCATGTGCACTTTTTCACGTAAAATGTAAATGTGCACATATGGACATATGCATGGATTGAAATATAGGCTGATGTATGTCTATAATACTTCTGATTTGTCTCGCCCCTGTTGTGTTCGTAAGCCAAATGACAATACACATCAGTCCAAACACACATATCGATAAAATAATTATATAACGCGTGTGAAAAAAAAAAAAAAAAAAAAAAGAAAGAAAAAAGTTAAAATATATAAAAGACTAACTTTTAACTTTCTACATTTTTCCACATTTTCTATTTTTTTAATTCTTGAATATTGATAAGATATTATGGTTTCATCTTCGTCAATTGTAGTTATTTCCCCCAAAACGTTGTAGGTTGCCATGAACTACACTATACCTGTTTGTCACGTCCTGCCTTGTTAATTTAAGCGAGCACATATATATATATATATATATATATATATATATATATATATATATTTATATATATATGTATATGTATATACATACATACAAGCATGAACACGTGCATATATTTACTATATACATGTACTGACAAGGCTAAAGGAACGATGGAGTTTTGTTTTATCTTTCTCACAATGGACAATGCAAATGTAGCGTTGCTTTATATTACAGTTTATTTTCCCCCTTTTTGCGTTTCGATACTTTTTAGTACTTCTTTATTTATTCGATTAATTAACTATTTATTTATATATATTTTTATTTTTTTATTTTACTTCTCTTTCAAATCAAATTATTAATTTGTTACTGAGAAAAAATTATAGTTTTATTTATTTTTTTTTTTTTTTCTTTCTTTTTTTCTGTTAAGTATTTATAATCCATGCATTATTCATATGGGGAATAAGACTAAATTCTATAATTTTAAAATTGTAAAATATTTAATTCATTCTGCATTCTCTTTAACTCTATACTAGTTATGTAAACACATCTATACTTTGTATTTATGTGTTTCTCTTTTATTTATTTCAGTAATTTTAATTATGTAAATTAAGTCGAAAAAAGTGTTTTAAAAATAAAACTAGGAGAAGTGATACATAATACATAATTTTTATTATTTTTTTCATTTTATTTTCTTATCTTTTCTTTTCTTTTCTTATCTTTTTTTTTTTTTTTTTTTTTTGAGGTGTTAACATTAAAATTAAGCATGCAGTTAGAGACCGTTCCACAACATTAAAAAGAAGAGGCACATCACTTTATGAATGCTATATATAATAAAAAAGTATGAGCATTATTTTTAAAAATAAAAAATCGATGATGAAAAATGATGGCAGTTCACTTTAAAATACATATGTATACATACACATAGGCATACAAATATGATGGGGAGAAAACAAAAAAATAAAATAAAGGGTTATCCCCTGCAGGACAGAAAATACAAATGGGAAGGGTCAGATATGCTCATATACGTAGTAAATGTATATATGTACGTATAAATACATAAATATATATTTAAACCCCCTTCAATATAATTTAAGCAAACAGTTTTTTGGTACACGAAGAAAATTGATCTGATAATACAAAATGTTTATATACAAGTACGTAAAAGCTGTGTATAATGCTACGCGTTATGTGTCTGCACATGGTTGTTCCCTCTTGTAAACATAAGGTATAATGTGCAAACATAAAAACATCAACAAATGGTGACAGTATTAAGAATTAGATAAAAAATTAATAATACATGAGATAATATAAAAGTATATGCCATCTTTTAATTTCTTTAACCTTTTTATACTTTTTGTTCACTTCACCCTTTTTACACTTTCGTGTTTCCTTTTTGAAAGTTTGCATAGGGGGACAAACTTATGCTACAAGTTGAGCAAAGAAACGTTCGCAAGATTTGCTTGTCTACACGTATAGAATTATACTCATTATATACATAAAAAAAAAAAAAAAAAAAAAAAAAAAGGGGTAAAAATAATGATTATCATATATTCAAAACACGACAATGAATTATATTAACAGATGGCTCAACAAAATACAGTTTACAAAATATTTTCCACAATTTTTTTTTTTTTTTTTTTTTTTTTTTTTTCATCCCCCACCTTTTACATTATATCATTCTGCTTTTTGTATAAAATAAAAAATGCATTAAGCTGGTATGCGAATAAACTGATTGAATGCTTTTAAAATAATTTTCTAAATTTATATCCACCCCTAGTATTTCATCCTTTTTCAGGTCTAGAATAAATGAAAGAACAGAAGGAAATAAAGAAGTCAAGTCGATAAGGTAATTTTCTTCCTTCTTCCCGTAATATGTAGACGTAGTAAATATTACATAATTCCTATTGTCAAAAAAATAAATAAAAACATTTTTTGATAAAATTTTTATTAATTCATGATCATTAAAAAAGACTCTTCTACATTCAGGTGGAAATGAAACGGAAGAGAAAAAAAATAAAATTGCTAAAAGTAAAGGGTTAAAAAAGTAGCCTTTCTTAAAACATTCTATGACTTTTTCACATACTAATACAGATAAACTTTTGCTAATATCCAATTTGTTTTGCCTTACACTGGAATAAATATTTTTTTTGTTTTTTTCAAAAATGTTTATCATATGATGATTATTATACGTTTGTGTTGCTTGTACTTTTTCACGTTGCTCAACTGCTTCATTTTTAATAAAATCGTCAATAATTTGTTGTATATTTTGTAGGTATACTATATCATCTTCGCACATACCTCCTTGCTTTTCAGTCATTTCTAGGCATGCTATTCGATTAAATATGTACTCCTGTGCTATGTGCACGAGATCTGTGTATATACTTAACTCCTCACTTAGATAGTCTCCAGTTAATTTATAATTATTAACAAGAAAAAGTTGAATGAAATATTTCAAAAAAGTTGACATGTTCATATGTTCAGAAAAAAATTTGATTATATAATTATTCAAAAAAAATTTTAATACTCCACGAATTATTAACTCTTCATCCTTTGTGACATCATTTATTGGTTTACTACACTGTTTAAAAATATTTTTCAAAAGTAACAAGAATATATTTTTTTTACTATGATATATTAAAAACTTCCCTTCTATATATTTTTGTAAAAATAGCAATATACATGTTGAAATGCCAAGACTATCATAGTTACTTATCATTTTCCCTTCGTTCACTATTCTATTCTTTTGTTCTTCATTTGTATCATACTTTACGTGAAAAGAATTATCATCACAGGTACTTGTATAAATCGTCTTTGTTCCCCCCTCAACATCGGCCAAATAATCTTCCTTTTGATCATTCTCATTTTTCCTGCACTGTTCAGAATTTTTTCCAAAAAATACATTACCATTTTTTACAGTTTTCGCATAAAATTTGACAGTATCGCATTCGCTTACAATTTCCTTGAGACAAAAAGAGCTAAGGGGAACAGACGAACAGAAGCAGAGAGAGTGGATCAGTAATTCAAAATGTGTTCTATTAGTGTTGTTTGTGTAAGTATGACCAATGGAAGCATTTTCACTGCAAGAATTTTCGATGGAAGCATTTTCGCAGCAAGAATTTTCGATGGAAGCATTTACAATTCTGTAGAGGTTATAAAACAGATAAGAAAGCGGTAAAAGGGTGTTGTATGAGTCTAGAACATTTTCTATTTCAAAAATGTTTCTTCTAACACAACTAAAAGAGTCCTGGCTAAAGATGGCAAACAAACGTTCAACACAGGTGATATCCTTTTTTTCTTTTTCATAATAAATATAATATAGCTCCAAAGTAACACATAAAAGGATATTTAAAATTTGTATGTACATAATAAAAAAAAAGTGTAAGTCGACATCCTTACTATAAATAATGAAACAGAACGGAAAAGGACATTCCCTTGTTCGATTAATCATGTCATTAATTATGCTACTACTTGTGTTATTACTTACATCACTAGTAATTTTATTACATTTGTTAGTATCCACATTTCTATACATATTCAAAAAATTAATAAACTCCTTTATTATGGCGTGTATTAACTGCTCAACAAGATTCGCCAACTGACTAACAGTATGATCGGCGCTCATGCTTTCTTCTCTATAGATATATATTTTTCTTTTAACCGAAAAAAAAAAGGAGTACAAATAACAGCAGCATTGATATATCAGTTCTAAGTCACACAGATGATTAAAGGTCAAGTCTAATTTATTCTTTGTTGCATTTGCTGTTGTTGCATTTGCTGTTATTTCTTCTTTCCTTTTGTACTTCGAATTGTGTGCACTGGTTTCCGTTTCACCATAATCCATACAAAAAACATTCCACAGCTGAATCTTCAGTGTTCTAACAATTTTAGTCAAATATATAAAGCCAGATAGCTCAAGATCAGTGCAAATGATATTGTAGGTAGCTATGTATAAATATGCCTGAGACAAAAACTTTTTATATATTACATTATTTTTTATGTTTTCCTTACTAATTTCATTAATTAAATCGTGAAAGTAGTCTACTGATTCTATATATATATTACAGTATAATAAAAGTCGAAATACTTTCAATGTTTCACAAGCTAAAAAAAAATATATTTCTTTATTTTTTTTTTCTTTATTAAAAGGAAGTGTTTTAAAAAATATTAAAAAGGATAATACATCAAATTTTTCTAAAATTTTCTTATCATAATTATAAATAATAATATATCTTATTAATGTTATTAAATTGTACGTAAAATTTATATCCACATAATCAATATTCTTGTCTGTCTTTTTATTTTCTCTTTTTAATCTTTCATTGTTTAACTCACTACCTATAATTTTCGACTGATAAATTTTTTCTAAATTTTTTACTAACGTCGAGCATTTCAGTATATTCATTTGTTGTTTGTTCATAACCAACAGTCCAATCAAAAGACACACACAACTATTTTCTATTTCAACTATTCCAAAATTGGTTAACAACACATTACTTAAACTGTTCAGAATTTCACTATACTTGTAACTTTTAGATTTATATAAACTTATTATTTTAAAGTTTATCTGTTTTCTTTTTAAAGGATCATCAACAGATTTATTTATTCTTTCCAAGTTAGCCACTATCTCATAGTTCAAATAAACATCTGTATCATTCTTGTCTGCTTTGTTCATTTTTTTTTCATTTTTGTTCCTATTACTCCTCTTTATTGTTTTTTCATCATCTTTTTCGTTTTTTCTGAACAGTTCATTTTCTTTATATTTACTAATAAAGTTTATAAACTTGTTAACTTTTCCGTCTTTAATGATGGTAGAATTTGCCTTATTTGTGTGGACGTACCTATTTGCATCCTGTTCCCCCGCAACTTTGTCCTCATTTTTCTCCGTTTCATAACTCTCCTTTTGATCACTCCCCGTTTTGTCACTCTCCGTTTTGTCACTCTCCGTTTTGTCACTCTCCGTTTTGTCACTCTCCGTTTTTTCGATCTCCTGTTCTTTCCCCCTTTCAAACTCTTTTTTTCCCCTCTTACCTGTACTGTTCATGCGATTTTTTTCCTTTTTGCTGGAATAAAAAAACATATTGTAACCTTCAAAAAGGAAGCTGCTATCGCTAAGGAAGTCGTAAATACAAAACAATTCATAATCAATATAAAATTTTAAGTTAGAAGAACGTTCTTCTTTGCTTTGATCAAATATTACATTCTGTGTTAAAGTAGAGACATTATTTGGGAAAGAATAGCTAGCCAAACAGTGAATACAGTTAATTTCTACATTTTTGTTATTATGAAAATTGAGCAAAGAGAGTAATTTTTTGAATATATTTAAATCATTGTTTAAATAATTTACAAATCTTCTAAAGGTAAAACCAAAGCAGTATTTGTTTTTTATATCATCATAGTCATTTAACAAATGCATGAGTTTCTTTTCAGTGACATAAATTACTTTTAAATGTAAATTAATAAAAATATTTTTAAGAATTTTTAGTGATATGCACACTTGATTACTATATGAACTTTGACATAAAAATAAAATTTCAGGAAATGTATATCCACTATTTAATGGTTCTTCATTGTGATGATACAAACCATCAAAATTGTTAAAAATTTTTTTTTTTTTTTTTTCATTGAATAAGTGTTCATTTATTTGAATTCTTAATATTCCTGAAAAATCAAAACGTATTTCATGTAGTTTTACTTCCTTCAAATTTTTTATTTCTCTTACTTCATCATCATTTACAGGATTTGTCCATTGCAGTTTGGCTAACTCATTTTTGTTTAACTGAAATGTTATGTTGTATTTATTCTGTACATTCATATCATTACCTTGTTCTTCTTCGACCCGTTTAATTTTTTTAGCATGTGTATTCCTTTTCTCTTCATTATTCGTACTTTCAATGCTACATGTGTTTACTAAATTTGGATGAATCGTCTCATCGTTACATTCTTTTTTTATATCATTAACATATCCTTCAGGAGAGTTATTTATGCTTTCATAAATTCTTCGCAAGTCTAGCTTTTCATCTAAGTTATCCTTTTGTAAGTTCAATTTGCTCCTGTGCAAAGCTGGGGGAAAGCTAGCGTTATGCTGAGAGACTGTCTTGTTATAATTCAATGTGTTATTATACAGCTTGTTCGTACTGAACTTATTCGTATTTAACTTACGCGTATTTGCGTCAATACAACTTGAGCGCGGCTTGTATTTCCATGTTTCGTCATTTTGATTATTGTTGTTTCCTTCTTTCAGGTATTCATCTGTTTTTTCAGCTTCACTCGAGGAATCTACATATTTTTCAATTATATCAAAATTGCATTGATTTACAATTAACTGATTATTTGTCCTTTCCTTTCTTAGTTTATCTTGTAAATGATCTGTTGAATCATCCATGATAATAACAAAAAGAACAAAAGAAATTTCTCATATTATTAGTGTATGATGAATGTAACTTTGCATATTTTTTCACATGTCGAAATTTTTTTTTCCCTTTAATTTGCTTTATTTATTTTGTGTCATTAATTTTGCTTCATTTATTTTACAACACTAATGTTGAAACATTAATTTTGCTTCAATTAATTTGTTTCTTTTTATTTTTTCTTTTTATTTTTTCTTTTACTTTTTTCTCCATTATTCAAATTGTTCGAACTGCTATGCTTACAATTTTGGATTGTTAAAAAAAATCTACACTATGAAGTCCAAAGGAGAGAAGAAGGGGCCATCATTTTTACCTGTACATGTCAACAGAAAGAGCAATTTCAGGGAGGTTTAAATGCTGTTAGGCCTGTTTTTCGTTGAACATGGGGGAACATATGCAGTTAAAAGCGGATGCACGAATAATCTGTACATATATATAGAAACTTATTAAAAACTGGGCATATTACTCGCATTTTTTTTTTAAGTGTCCTTTTAATATTTTGCGCTTTCGATTTTTACTGCTTTAGTTCATTATATTATGTTATATTATATTTTATATTTTTTTTTTTTTTATTTTTTTTTTAACATTTTTTGCCATACGACGGAAAAAAATTGAACAGATAAAAATAACACACGCTCAAATGAGTGTAACTATTTCTGCTTGTTTATGATTATATGAACTTTTGCGGCAGTTTGAGCGTATAACGTTATACTTCGTCCTCACCGTCCCACCACTATTTTAATATGTAAAATGATTAAATACGTAAAGCTACTTCCACTAAGTGGAGTAATTTGCAATAGTAAGAAAAAATATGCGCAAAGTATATTTGGTTCTTTTTTTTGTACACAAAGTAATGATTATGTTCATAAAATAATTTTGGAAAATAATTATAATAATATAAGAAATTTAAAAAGTCAAGAACTTCGGGTACTTTCTGAAAATTGCTGTGTTAAAAAAATTAATGATGTTATTATATGGAGTGAAATATCAAGAAATGCCATTGAAAAATGCAATGAGTTTAAGTATTTTGATGCTTTATTATTGTTGTCATCCTTCGAAAAAATGAATATTCTGGACAGACATTTATATAAGAGTTTCTCAGATGTTTTTATAAAACAAATAAATCATTTAGAGCCTAGACATTTTATACTGTTAATAAATTTATATTGTAAAGCTAATATTTTTCCTCGAATATTATTTATACAAGTATTTCATTCAATTATAAAATATTGCTCAAAATTATATCCAGAGGAATATGTGGACATGTTAACATGTTTTGCCAACTTAAAAATAGTAAACAAAGATTTAATAAAAACGTTATGTAAATCTATAATTAAAAATATTAATCTTTTTGATTATCTTCATTTATGTTCCATTGTTGGTTGTTTAAGAGCGTTAGATATAAATGATGAGGTATTTTATTATGTAGTGGATGAAAAACAATTAAAAGAATTAAAATTATTAACTGTTCAGGAAATATTTGATCATATAAAAAAAATAAAATTATTAACATATAGTTGGGAATTATATGAAAAGGATTTAATTAAAGAATTCTTAACAAGAATTAATGAATTTAAAAATGAAAAGGATGTGAATCAACTTGATGATCCTTTTATTTGTTTAAATTATTTAATTTCAAAAAATTATATTAGTAACAACTATTTATTAGCCTTAAGCAAATGGTGTGCTACTCATGTCTATGAATATCCATCAAAATCAGCCAAAAGACCTTTGTCTTATCAGCTTATAAAATTGTATGAATTAATGAAAGAAAAAGAGGTTGGGAATTACGATTTTATTGAAAAGGCAATTTACAGATTTGTAATAAGCAGAGGAGGATTAGCAGTCAATCGAGATAAGATGGTTAGGGCTGTGTCTTATCAAAAAGGAAGGAAGTACGTATTCACATCAGACCCCCTTGCAGATCAGGCCGTTATAAGAAGTAGCGTGAATTCTAACGCTTCCTATAACGATGATCATCACATAGCTGACCATAATAATGGCAATTCCATTATATATGATAAATGTAGCAATGATGAAAATTATACCAAGTTAAATGCTCAAGATAATATTGTTGAAAATACAAAGGACTATTTTAATAAGGAGGACTATTATGTACAACTTAAAGAACATGATAACATAACAGAAAAACAAAGAAGAATTAATTTAAGTTTTGAAAAAAAAACAGAGAGAAAAAAAAATACACATTCCAACTCAAGATATTGCAATTTTAAGCTACGCCAAAGACCAAAAAGAATAAAAAATAAAGCCCTTCCAGCGCAAGTATAGGAGTGTGCCAAATATACGTAAAAATAAAAAGCGGACAAATGGAACAAAATAAAAGCAATAAAAGGAACAAATAAAACGAAAGAAAAAGAAAAAGTATTCTCCTTAATATGCCACATGGCCGTTAAAATTACAACACCTTTTTTTCTTTTCTGTAGTGCTATTTTTTTTTAATATTTAATTTAACTGTTTTACTTTATTTTATATGCATTAACACCTGTTTTTTTTTTTTTTTTTTTTTTTTTTTGTTGAAGTAGTTTCACGCATGCTCTTAAAATATAATTATGCTAAATCGCTTTACATTTTTTGGAAATAATTCATTTTAAAAAATAATTGACAGCGCTGAGATTGTTTGAATTGTTTATTTTGCATTTAATTAAAAAAGCATATGCAGTTGAAATTAAAAAATATAACACAATATTATAATAAAATAAGAAAAAAAAAAAGATTAATTACAAAAGGGTATTATAAAAAATTTTTAAGTATACATATGCATATATGCATATATATATATATATATATATGGAGTCATTTTATTATTAATTATTTGTTTATCATTTTTTAGGCTTCATATTGTTATTTATTGAAAGCTTCTTACCGTTAAATGCTTATTTATATTATTCAGACAACAATAAAAAATTCAAAATGGCACAACTGGGTATTCAGTATGTAATAATACGTTAAATGTTTTACGCATTTCAGTCACTATATATACATACGTTTATATATGTATATAATACATACATTTTATAACAGTTTAAAATGGTGTATCTAATTCATAAAAACGAACAACGCCAATATTTTTAAAAATTAAAACAATTATACATAACATAGTAATTTATATTATATATATATATATATATATATATATATGAGATTTTTTTTATTTTTTTTGCTTCCATTTCTTTTACAATATTGTATTTCTTAAAATTATTGCACACATTTTATGTCGAAATGCTCAAATATAAATATAAAAGAAAAAAAAAAAAAAAAGGATTTGACAAAACAAAATAAAAAAACAAAATGAAGTAAAAAGATAACCTATTCTACTGTTATTTTAATCTTTTTTAATTATTATATATAAAAAATAAAGATAGACATAATAAAAAGCCTAAACTTGTAAATATCAACAAATTCATAAATGTTCCTATGAACGCTGATGTTTTGTAACATATATGACGCATTTTGCGCTTTGGTTCGATTATTTTTTGTGCATTTTTACTTATACAATTTATATATTTTTTTGGTTATATAATTTTTATATTTTTTTTACATATACAATTTTTGAATTTTTTGGTTATATAATTTTTATATTTTTTTTACATATACAATTTTTGAATTTTTTGGTTATATAATTTTTATATTTTTTTTACATATACAATTTTTGAATTTTTTGGCTTACACAATTTTTATATATTTTAGCTTGTACAGTTTTAATACTTCTTTGCTTCTCTAATTTGTATACTTCCCAATTTATGCTTATTTTTATTTCTCCCATTTCTTTTCATGTTGTAACTACACCTACTGTGCTTTTTTCCCCCCTTTGAAAAACCTCACTTGAACATGTAATCTGAAAATAATTACATACAATCGGATCGTCATACAGAGCCATGCGCCCTCTGTATAATGGTACCCCCCCCCGTACATACATTTACATATCATATATAAGGTCACAAATGAAAAATGAGTTCTTTCTTGTTGTACCTTTGTATGTTCGTGTGAGCGTGTGAAGGGTGAGGTATATGTATATGTATGTATTTACGCATGCATGTATGTATTATATGTTCTCATTTTAAAAAGGGGAATTCGTTCTTGGGAAAGATATATATCTTTTGACATTTGGCAAATCCGTTAAAATCAGATGAGCTAACAAAAGTATAGGCTCCTGCATATTCATAAATAATCCAGTCATTAATATCACATTCAGGTAAATATGTAATTGAATTAATCATATCTAGTCCATCACAAGACTGCCCAAATATGTTTGCTAAATACAATGGTGAACTTAATATGGAATTATTTGAATAATTTTTATTTTTAATTACATATACGGGTGTTCTATTATATTCATCAAATATTATACCACTAAAACAACCATAAATACTATCACTTACATAATACGAATAATAATTATATCTATTGTTATTAATATTAACAACCTCTTTCTTAATATTTGTAATATTGCCTAATTTCGAATTACTACTACTAAAATTATTACCGATATTTGCATGGGATAACATTAACAGTTCATCCTCAGTTTTCTCGTCATTACTTCTGGCACTTGCAGATGTATCTATACTTGTACCAACAGATGTATCTTCGCTTGCATCTCCCTTTTCACTCTTTACCCTATCATCTTGTTTTGCCTGCTCCTCTTCCCCAGCATTATTTGTTACTTCAATGTCCCCGTTGTTTGGTCCTTTGGAAAAATTAAGAATATCCTCATCCCTTAGATCTTTTAACATAATACCCTTAAAAGTTGGATGCCTTTTCCCGATTACTTTAACAGCTAGCGTGGATGAAGACGCAACCATATACCTACCAGGTTCACAAATTATTCTGAGTTTATTCTTTATATCTTTATAATAATGTTCAATAGACATATTAATAGCTAAGGCGATTTTTTCAAAATTGTAAAAATTATATTTCGTTTTAACAACTGATTTTTCATTCAAGAAGTTCATAATATCTTTTTTTAATTCTTCTTCATTCAGAGTACAATAGTTTCTTTTTTCATGCGTTTTTGCACTATCATATTCTAACTCCTCTGGATATCCTCCACCTAAATTTAATATTTCAAATTCATAGCCAATAGTTTTGCTAATATTCCATACATCTCTGGACAATTTAATAGCTTGACAGTAATCAAACAAATTTTTCGTATTACTACCTACATGAAATGACACACCAATAATATTTAAATTGTTTTCTTTACCGAATTGTAAAATATTCCCCCATTCATATTCATTCGCACCATACTTAGAAGACATATATGATTTATAATTCTTGAAATCTACATTAATACGTAAAAGTAAGGAACATTTGGGATGATGTTTCAATATTTTTTTTAATTCTTCTATATTGTCAAATGTGCACAGATTAACATTCTCATTCTTTGCATATATTAACGAGTTAACACTTTTAATAGTATTTGCATAGATAATTCTGTTCCTTTCTATGTTTGGAAATATTGCTATTAACTTCTTAATCTCTCCTACTGAAGCACAATCAAAATTGCAATTTAATCCATATAAAAATTTTAATACGATTTCGTCATTATTGCTCTTCACAGAATAAAATGGTGTAACACTCGGCAAATTTTTCTTAAAACGTATATATTGTGCAAGAATTTTTTGTACATTAATGCACACAACCGATGTGTCAATATTTTCACTTAATATCTTACTTAGTGTAAACATTTCGATTTTATTCTTTTTATAATAATTCCTCATTTCTTCTTTGTGCTTTGTTTCTATGCATGTGCCCGCTTCGTCCTTCTGCGCTTTCACATCTGAACCATTTTCCCCCTCCTCTTTGTCGTCATTCAGTTTTCTTCTTTCGCCTTCCCTTTCTCTTTCTCCCTCTTCTTCATTCCCCTCAACTACAGTATTGTTCGTCCCCTTAGAATAATTCCTAGCACCTACACTACTTCTACCTCTTCTTATTTCTGCACCCTTCTTCTTTTGCTCGTCATATGAACTACTATCCTTATGCTCCTTTTCTATATTTTCCGCATTTTCCAAGATGAGTAAATCATTTGAAACATTTCTTAATCCGTTTGCACTATTGCTATTGCTTGTGTTACTATCCGATGGGATGTCTACTATCATTACTTTGTTCTGTTTACAAAATATGTAACTATACTTGTACATGTCATTGACTACATTAGAACTTAATGGAGTGATACTGAAATTATTCCCCACATGTTTTTTACTGCCACTACTACTAATAATTCCGCAAGGAAATAAAATGTTCGTCGTTTTTTCCTCATTCATATTTTTAAGTTCGTAGACAAAATACTGAATTTTGAGAAAGCCAACGGATTTCTGCTTCAGTGCGATTAGTGAATAATACTGATTATTGTTTATGATTAAGTTTTTCGTTAACTTTTTGTTTATTTGATAAATTTCCGCGTTATTGTATGCAGTGTATCCATACGTTAGTTGATCTCCTTTGCCCAGCCTACTGATCCCATTGCTAACACTGCTAACATTGATGCTATTATGAACACTCCCTATCGTTAACGGGTTGCAATATGCCCTACAATCATCCGGATAATAAGAGTAGTTAATGATGCACATAAACTTGCCATTGTAAAAATTCAACTGATTGTTCATAAAATTCATAAACGTGTCAAATTTTATGTTGCATGATACTTCAATGGACACATAGGATACCAAATCTTCAGGCGAGTAATGTACACAAAAGTAATTATTCTTATGAACCACATTACAAGAATAACCACATGGGGTAAAGTAAAACTCATTATATAAACACCTTTCCTTATTTTGTACATTTTTACATTCATATATATTGGTGTCTATCTTCTTCACACAGAAATTGGACCCATGATATTCCGAACTCCTGTAATTATTACTATTCGTATTATTTGCATTACTAATGAACGATGGAGATGATAATTCCATACATACTCCTCCATTCTTCAAACAACTATCAACGGAATACTTATTGTTCAAACTTGTATATGTATTTCTCAGATCAATGTTATAATTGTTATAACTTTGGTTGGAATGTATCAATGTCGTTCCTGCATCTCTACAGCTGGAATATTGTGCAAAGTATAACTCATTTAAATACGCATTCTCTCTTTTTACTTCTGTTCCGGATACGATTTCCTTCTTCGTCATTTTATTTCCAGCGTCTATATTATGTTGAGAGATAGAATCAAGTGCATTCTGTCTGAACTGATCTTTCGTTTCACTCGACAAGATGGTACTACTTTTTCCTTCATCATAGACACTACTACAGGTTGTACTATTATTGTTTCTTCTATTACAATTGGTGTTCAAATAATCTTCGTCATATCTTAAAGAAACCATATCCTCACAACTTGTCATTGCTTCATCCAATATCTTTTCACTCGATTCTAATAATCTAGATGAAAACGAGATGTCACTTGAAAATACACTTTTCTTCTCAGTATAGGGTGATATAACTTCATCTGTAATGGTGAGTAACTGTGTTCCGTCTTTGTAAACATTATTTGTATTTGTCGTACTTTTGGACGAATTCTCTGTCCATTCCAATGAATAGTCACTACTACATATTTCCACTTTTTCATTTTCATCATAGGTTTTTATTGCACTATCAATATTCTTGGAAAAAATATTCAGTGAGTCTTCGTTCAAATATAACTCATGAAAATGCTTCATCTCTCTGTACTTGGCAATACCGAACAGATGTATTTCCGAGCAAAACTTGTAATTGGTAGCTGCGGGGTGTGCATTAACGCCATTACTACTATAATAACTGGCACTTCCATTGCTGCTACTGCTTCCTCCTCTTCCATCGCTCTTATTACTACTAACTTGTGCAAAGAAAATATAGTGTGCCCTATTCATTGATAATGGGGTATTGGAAAATTCGATCTTTTTAAAAAAAAATTGAAAAAAGTTCTTTTCATCTTCAATCGATTTGTGCGGATACTCTTGTTCATAATAACCATCATTTGTTACGTTTTGATAATTCATATGTGTAAAGAATGAATACTCAAAACTATTTTTTATAAAATCTGTTATTTCTGTTAAGTCTTTATTTTTAATAAACGATTCATCATACAAGCAATCCTTATCTAAAACGTATTTATTCTTAATCTTATATATCAACAAATCAACTAAAAAGGGAATAAAAAACAATACTTTAGTCTTTCCACATGTTTTGATAAAAACCGTATCATTATATATAAATAACGAACTTTCTGAGAGTAAGTATACTCTACATCTTTCATCTCGGGGCAAATTAATATCTTCTTCAATTTCAGAAATAATACTACAACCAATAAGTTTTAACTTATCTTCCCACAATTTCCTGGGTACATCCAAAAGTGATGTTATTTTGTTGTCTGAAAAAAATTCCTTCCTCAATTTAACGACAACTCTCTTTTCGATTCCTTCGAATGCTGAGCTCATTTTTGCTCGTGTGGAGTGGGGTGCTAATGCTTTAGGGTTCTGGGGATGGATAATATATAGGTAGGTGCGCACTAAGGGGCAGTATATATCTCCTCGAGGGGTCCACTTCGAATATATATATATATATATATATATATATAAATACACAATCAATCGCCACAGGCGCTCTTCAAAGATGCTTATTTGTCGATAATATATATAAAATGTGTTAACTTTTGCGATAAAATATGGGGGAAATGGTATATATATATATATATATGTATGTCTATTATTAGAAAAAATAATGTTGTCCTATAACTGTTGACTACGAATTATGAATAATCACTCTCCTTTAATAAAGGCTATTTTATTACATTTGATTAATAATAGAATTTTTAAATCTGATGAAAAAATTGTACATATGGTGCGAAGGAGAAAAGGGGGAGGCTGTATATATAGCAAAATGCGTCCTGGGCGAACGAACGTTCGTTTTATTTATTTTTTTTACATTTATTATTTTATTTTTTTATTTTTTTTTATATTTTTATTTTGGAACAATCTTAAAATTTACTATTATATATATTCACAGACAAACTCTCTTTTTTTTTTTTTTTTTTTTTTTCCCTGTCTTCATCCACTAAACGCTATATGCAGCTGTTTTCCCACAAAATGCGACGTTTGTACTTGGTACTTGGGCTGATCTGTTTTTCCTCAATTAGAGTACTTGGCACAAGTTTATATACAAGTAATACATACATGAATGTACGTACGTACAAAAGGATGTACACGTAATATATATAGGGGGGGGGGGACAAACTTGTATATGGGTGTTGGATGTTTTCTACTGTTCAAAAAGGGAGATACTTTTATTACATGTTATATATATATATATATAAATAAACCTGAGGAGTTTAACTTAATCATTAATAAAAATAATTATATGCTAGGGTATTCCCTCATTTACATTCGCGCAGGCAAAAATAAGTAACCTGGATTTTCTGTTCTGTTGGCTTCTTCGAAAAATTGTTTTATTGCTAATCATAGTAAAATAATTTTATTTATACTTGGATAAGAAGAATAAATCTTCCTACTAAAATTTATATTCATTGGTAATAAAATATAAATATATATGTGTAATGAAACATATATATATGATAATGAAACTGGAATTGCCTAATAATATACTACGCTTCCTTGGTTGACGGGGGGACGTACACAAATATATATTTATTTAAATATGCACGTACATATATATATATATATATATATATATATATATATATATATATATATATATATATATATATATATATATGTATACTTATTTATGTTTTTTTTATTTTTGTATATTAATTTGTGTATATTTATTTTTGCATATTTATCTGTGCTCTGCTGTAAAAAAATTCAAAATTCATACAACACTGTACCACTACTACTACTTCGTTGTATAAAAAAAATTATTTAACATGCAATTAATATAACTTTAATTCAATTTTTATAACAACATAACAGATGCTTGTTAATAAATTTTTCTTAATGTTTCAACTTACTCATAAAACAACAAGTTAATTTTCTTTTTTTTTTTTTTTTTTAAAGTGATGTTACTTTTATGGGTATAAGGACACTTTAATTTTTTCACTTCATTATTTTGTTAAATCTTATTCATACATAAAACTATATATGCTGTAAATAATTATAAAAGTATAGTATAATAAAATAAATGGTTTTGTCGTAATTTACTAAAATTTAAGTTTTTTATAAATGATATAAATTATATATGTATAAAAATATTTATAAATAATAAATACATATAATATAATATTATATGCATATATATTATAATATGCATAGCTCAAAATTATAAGGTATAATAAAATAATTATTACAATAATAATTTAATTGTGTATTGGTTCAAGCTTTATAATGTTTTACATCGCGCTTACTACAATTTTTATTAAATTTTTTAAATATTGCATAAAATAGCAGTTATAATAAATTCCTTTAATTTATGAATTTATTTTTTAATTGCATACATATATATAATTTAATATTTATATTATTTTACTTATATAGTATTTATTTAACGTTTAAATGTGTTTTAAATTTGTTAATATATTTTTTTTATTTTTAATTTGAAAAATTAATTTTGAGAAATTATACTTTTTTAATTATATATAAATACATTATTAATTTGGTATTATATCATTATATTATTACATAATTTTATAATAAATGCATATTAAAAATTAAATGTTCCCACATTTGATTGAATTATATATATATTTTATAAATTTTATTTATTTTTGTTAGTTTATTCACTTACTATTCATTTTATTTTTGTATTTACTTATTACGAACAAAAATAATAATTAAATAAGGCCTATTTTTATATATAGATTCACTATTTTATAATGTTATAGTATATGTATATATATTACACAATAATACATAAATTAATGACTTTAAATATATAGGTAAAATGCAGTCAGAATTTTATATATATATATATTTTATATATATTATATATATATTATATATATATATTATATATATATATTATATATATATATATTATATATATATATTATAAATTAAATATATTATGAATATAGTATAAATATATTATGAATATATTATGAATATATTATGAATATACTATTTATGTATGCATAAACATGTCACAATGGTAGGTATAATACTTCATATTTGAGTATATTTCATAAATTTCTGAACATGCTATAATTAAAAGGATCAAATTTAAAAAAGGGGAAACAGGATGGCATGAACTGAACCTATTTTTTTTTTTTTTATTTATTGCATTTTTCTAGGTTAATAAAATTGATATATAATTGTATGAATTTTAAAAAAACTACCTTTTTCATTTTATTCATTTTTTTCATTTTATTCATTTTTTTCATTTTTTTCATTTTTTTCATTTTATTCATTTTTTTCATTTTATTCATTTTTTTCTCTTTTTTCATTTTTTTCATTTTATTCATTTTTTTCATTTTATTCATTTTTTTCATTTTATTCATTTTTTTCATTTTATTCATTTTTTTCTCTTTTTTCTTTTTTAATCATGTTTGAGAACACGTAAAAATATACTCACATATGTTTAAATAAGTTTAAAATATAATCAAGTATATTCAAATATGCTCAAAGTTCATGATATATAATGAAACATGTGTTAATATTTTATATTTTTATGTAATATCATCTTGGATACAAAAGAATGCTAACCTATCTCAGTTGCTTATTAACATAGTACACATGATGGGGGGGGGGGAATGTTTAAGTACGAATGTACTCGTATATCCGTAATTGATAAAATATATAGTTTATAGATATATAAATATTTGTTTATGCATGTATACCATATTTTTCGGGGGTATACTTCTACAAGCATGAGCTATATACATATATAAAAAAAAAAAAAAAAATATATATATGTATATATATATATATATATATGTTTATGTATGCTTGACGTAAAACATAATTTTTACCAAATGAACAAAGAATAGCCATTGTGTATCTGGAGAGCATTCACTATAGTAAAAAGTAAAAAAATATGTGAGCAGCAAGTTAACAATAATTTCAATAGTTTATCTTATTTTCGTTTTATTAACAAAAGGGATAAAGTATGGGTATATATAATAATACATGATGAAAAAATGTAATATAAAAAAAAAGCTATGCTTTATTTGATTTAGATATGTATATATGCATTAACTCCAGCTGTTCAAGGCTTAAGTATATATACAGATGCAGTTGTAGCATAGAGCATATATATTATGTATGCATTTATTGTATATATGTATTTATGTTATATATTTAAGTGTAATCAACTTTCAAGTTAATTTGTATATCTGTAAAATTCATCCATTACAAAAAGGAAGTGCGCAGAAAAGGCAGAATGTGCTTTTATTTTAACGAAATTTATATTACCATTATTGAAGTAAGAAATTTTTCGTTTACTTTATAAACTTTCGTTATATTACAGTTTTGGATAAGTGCTCACGCTATTTTGAAATGAACTATTAAGAAAAAATATATGTAATACGTATGTATATCTTTATGTGTATATATAAATATATTTGTATGTACGTTTAAGCTCGCCTTCGCACAATTTATACACACAGTTTGCTATGGTGCACTATACCGCAAAGCAAAACGAGTAAATGAACTTTTGCATGTAACATATAAGAGTGCAAGGATGAAAAATTAAAATACATTCCGGCTAAATGTTCATTCATTACTTATAACAAGAAAGGTATTATTTTGTAAAAATATTTTTCGAATTTTCGATTGTTTGAATTTTGGAATTTTTAGTAGTTTTCACAAATTAAAATTAATAGGCAGTTCACAAAGTTATATTTTGATAAATACGTATGAAGTACATTACTTTTGATATATCTTAAACACCATGGAACTTATCCATTAGTAGTACCAATTGGTTTAGTAGAGCATATATATTTTGCAGAGTTTTTGCTACTACATCATGTAAACGTTGCAGAGGTCACTATATTATACGATCCTTTTATACGTATGTACATGTAAACATACATATATATATAACACAGTCGAACTTTCGTTTACTATCAAATTTGTAAGGAAAAAAAAAAAAAATATTAAAATAAAAGAATTACATTGAATGGAACAAACTATATATATAAAATTAATAACGAATTAACGAGTTCATTCAAATAAGGAAAATGACGTTTTTTCATTATGTAAAAGTGTCCAACTTTGAAATTATGTGAACATATTTATATATGTTAACACATAAAATGGGAAATTAAAATATTTTAAAATATGAAAATTTTCTGGTTCAATTATATATATATATATATAAACCGTTACAAAAAACATATTTATGTAACAGAACATTATGAGCGAGAGTAGGGAGTAAACCCTACTTGTGCGTAAAAGAAAAAACAAAGAAGAAAAATTTAATTATATAAAATGTCTAATTTTCCTTAAGTAAAAACAAACGTGAAGAGACCAGCACAACGATTAACTGTAGTTTTTACATACGAATGATTTGACATGCGCATAAGTATACAATTACGTGTATATATTAATATTTAATACATATTTTGCATATACATAAAGATATGTATTTATATACAAAAAAAAAAAAAAAAATATATATATATATATATATATTTATTTATTTATTTGTGTACAAAATTTCCACCTTGATACACCATTATTTTAACAAATTTTCCTTTTTTTTTTTTTAAAGAAAACACCTCAATCGACCAATTTATTCATCATTATATTTTACTTTGCCTTTTTTTTTGTTTTTTTTTTCTTAAGGCTAAATACATTTTTTTTCAGCAAAAAGATCTAAAATTAATGACGGTGTATCCAAGGAATATTAAATATATATATATTTCTATATATCGTTTTTAAAAGGTCTTTTTTTCCTTACATTTTTGTATATTCGCTTTTCATTTCCGTATAAGAAATTAAATTCATTTAATTATCCTCTTCAAATAATTTCATACACGGTCAATATGATAAAAGTATAAATAAATATATATATATATATATATATACATACATATATACATGTATGACACTACAACTTTCTACTTAATATATTTGCAAATTTGTAAATACGTAAAAATGAAAAGTTATAAATGAAATAAAAAATATATTAAAAATATTTTAAGTATACGAAAATATTCATGTGCTTTATCACACATAAATGACGAAAAGAAAATTTTTTTTTATTATTTTTTGAATAAATTATTAGCATGCATGTAAAAATTACTAGATAGAAAAAAAAATATAGGAAAAACTTAAACAATAATTAATATTTCGATACCTTAAAATAAGATAAAAAAAATAAAATAAATAAAAGTAATAGTAATAGTAATAATAATAGTAATAATAATAGTAATAATAATAGTAATAATAATAATAATAATAATAATAATAATAATAATAATAATAATAATAATAATAATAATAGAATTCATGATAATAATAATTAACATTAAGAAACGTTAAGTAATATTAGAAAGAACAAGAGATATAAGGATAATCAAACACGACAAAAAAAAAAAAAAAAAAAAAAAATTATACGTTGTTTTTTTTATTATGGCAAATATTTTTAAATAAATAATCTATATTAAGCAAAATAAAATAAATCCTTTTTAGTATTTCTCAAATATATAGTTACATTTATAATACAAAAACATATTAAGTACATATACTTGTATATGCTTAATTATTTATGTAATATTTAGATACCTTGAAAGAAAAAAAAAAAAAAAAAAAAAATACAAGTTGTGTTAGCAAACTTCCTTCTGAATACTTTTCTATTGTTCAATATTTTTAAAATGAAAATATCTAAAGTGTTTTACTTGTTTAATTTATTTTTTGTAACACATTTTTTAATATTATGTTTGTCGAAAAATAATGGTGTTACTAGAGGAACTTTTCTCAACCTAAAAGCAGTTGAACGTGAGATGGAAAGGAAAAGAAATAATAAAAATAAAATGATTATTTATTCTTTAGGATCTGTTCTAGTTTTAGCTGCAGTTATAGTAACAGGTATAGGGCTTGGTGTGTATTTGAATAAAAAAAAAAAGAAATTACCAGAAAATTTAAAGGAGGATAAGTCGAAAAAGGAAGACAAAAATAGCGATGAAAATATCATTCTTTTGGGAAAATCTCAAAGGGATAATAATGACAAGACGTATAACAAGGAAGATTTAGGAGGAGAGGGCAGCTCATCTTCAATGGACATCGGGTGGAATAGTAACCTGGAAACAAACGTTGAAGGGTGCAGTAATGTCGATGCTAATTTAGATCAGGTTAGTAATCTCGACACTAACTTTGAAAAAACTAGTAATCTCGACACTAACGTTGAACAGGCTAGTAATCTTGAAACTAATGTAGATCAGGTTAGTAATCTCGACACTAACTTTGAACAAACTAGTAATCTCGACACTAACGTTGAACAGGTTTGTAATTTTGACACTAATTTAGAACAAGCTAGTAATGTCGATGCTAATGTAGATCAGGTTAGTAATCTCGACACGAACTTTGAACAAACTAGTAATCTCGAAAATAATTTAGAACAGGTTAGTAATCTCGACACTAACTTTGAACAAACTAGTAATCTCGAAAATAATTTAGAACAGGTTAGTAATCTCGACACTAACTTTGAACAAACTAGTAATCTCGACACTAACGTTGAACAGGCTAGTAATCTTGAAACTAATGTAGATCAGGTTAGTAATCTCGACACTAACTTTGAACAAACTAGTAATCTCGAAAATAATTTAGAACAGGTTAGTAATCTCGACACTAACTTTGAACAAACTAGTAATCTCGAAAATAATTTAGAACAGGTTAGTAATCTCGACACTAACTTTGAACAAACTAGTAATCTCGACACTAACGTTGAACAGGTTTGTAATTTTGACACTAATTTAGAACAAGCTAGTAATGTCGATGCTAATGTAGATCAGGTTAGTAATCTCGACACGAACTTTGAACAAACTAGTAATCTCGAAAATAATTTAGAACAGGTTAGTAATCTCGACACTAACTTTGAACAAACTAGTAATCTCGACACTAACGTTGAACAGGTTTGTAATTTTGACACTAATTTAGAACAAGCTAGTAATGTCGATGCTAATGTAGATCAGGTTAGTAATCTCGACACGAACTTTGAACAAACTAGTAATCTCGAAAATAATTTAGAACAGGTTAGTAATCTCGACACTAACTTTGAACAAACTAGTAATCTCGAAAATAATTTAGAACAGGTTAGTAATCTCGACACTAACTTTGAACAAACTAGTAATCTCGAAAATAATTTAGAACAGGTTAGTAATCTCGACACTAACTTTGAACAAACTAGTAATCTCGACACTAACGTTGAACAGGTTTGTAATTTTGACACTAATTTAGAACAAGCTAGTAATGTCGATGCGAATTTAGATCAGGTTAGTAATCTCGATAATAACTTTGAACAAACTAGTAATCTCGATAATAACTTTGAACAAACTAGTAATCTCGACACTAACTTTGAACAAACTAGTAATCTCGAAAATAATTTAGAACAGGTTAGTAATCTCGACACTAATTTAGAACAAGCTAGTAATCTCGACACTAACTTTGAACAAACTAGTAATCTCGAAAATAATTTAGAACAAGCTAGTAACTTTGACACCAGCATTGAAGAGGGTAGCAACCTTGAAGATTACTTAGAAGAGGGTAATAATCTTGGCACAAATGTCGAACATGATAGTAATGTGCACACTAATTTTCAAGAATGTGGAAACGAGGAGTTAGATTTGAAAAATTCCTCTGATAAAAAGGATGTTTTTACCGATACAGATAATAAACAAGATACTGTAACTGACGTAGATCCTACTTATTCAACATCGACAGTAAGTTGTGAACAAACTGAACGAGAGATACCTGAAGAAGTTATAGATGCACTTAGTGAAACGTTAAAAGAAGATTATTTCGACTTTTTTAAAAATGGATTTGATGGAGATAATAATAATAATCCGTTAATTTATGGAGGAGATAATTTTGTAGGTGTGCAAGAACCACTTATTATTCCAACTAAATATTCTTTTTGTTGTTGTGATAATGAAACGAAAATGGAGAATGTTGTTAATTCATATACAGATTAATTTAGATAATCATCAAATGGATATAATGGTATGTGGTTATAATTAATCGAGGAAAACTTAGGTGGGAAATACAAAAAAGGTGAATGCTTATAGGGCCCAAAAATTAGATATAAAAAATGGATAAAATGAAATAAAATTGTGCTCGGAAAATATCTGATAAACCGTATGTTAACACACAAGTACGCATATATATATACATAGTTTTTTTGTAATCGAACAAGTTGATGTACAGCTGAAATCATGTTTAGAAAAAAAAAAATTATATATATATATCAGAATACTTTTACGTTTTTTGAAGGTAAGGAGATGCCTTATCATTCAATCAGAACCTATGGTCTTCTTTTATACCACCTAAATGGTAGTATATTTTTCATTTTTTTAGATATCCCTTTTTTCCGTGTTTTACATTTTCTAAAATTCTCATTTTTATATTTTTAATTTATTGACAAGTGAAGCGTTTTAAACATAAAAAGGAGAAAAATATATTTGTTGTATATTTTATTATATATATATATATATATATATGTATGCATGTACGTATGCATTTTTTTTTTTTTTTTCTATAATTTAAAAAAATGAAAAAAGGTGCAATTTTGAAAGAGTATTAATACAATTTTATATATGTGTATTTATTAATAATCGATTTTGCATGATATAAAGTGACGTTATATGGTTAATATTTTCAAATTAATTTCTTTTCTTTTCTTTTTTAATATTTCATGTAGAATTAAAAAACAAAAAAAATTTTGCATGTTCTTCTAAAGTGTTCATTTAAATTAAAATTAACTAATCGTATTTAATATTATACATTTTGTAATGCGTCACAAGTTCATACCATGAAGTTCATAAATACATAACTACACGCACGTATATGTATATATATATATATATATGTATGTGTGTTTATAGATGTAAACATATATGTATGTATATATATGTGTATGTATATATATGTGTATGTAGTGCACATGAACTTTTTCCAGGAAACATTATTTTTATATAATGCACGTAAATTCGCAATAATTTATGGTAGCATCACCAATATTTTTTTTTTTTTTTCCTTTGTAATAAGCTTTCGAAGGGCATTTTTCTGTCTAATCTTTAAATTTAATTTCAACTTTTACAGTTTATTTAATTTAAAAAATTAACAGAAAATAATAGGAAAATATTTACACACGAATTACAATTTATCAGCACAAATGGCTGTCCATTATATACATATATGTGTTTGCCAAAAAAAAAAAAATACAAAATACATTTTATAAGGAATAATATAGCTACTTTTTAATTATGTTTTCACCTGAACAAGCATTATTTTATGGTGTCCGTTTTTTTTTTTTTTTTTTTCGATGTTATATATAAAAAAAAAATAGAAAATTTAAGAAACTTCGGTGTTTCTACAACATGCGTGGATCACTAAAAATACATGTGAGAAGTAGAAAAATATATGGATTCTTTACTGTTAAAATATTTTAAAATTCCTATTTGAAAGAATAAATATTTACATATCTCTATGACGAATAACACTAAATATTTACTAGTAATACATTCTTTTCAAAATGAACTGTACGAAAAAATAAAATAATAAAAGTTTTCTAATTTCAAAATATATATAAAACTTTTTTTCAATATGGTTACAAAATCCTACATGATATTTTGAAATGTATTATTTAAAGGAATTCAAAAGAAAGAGAATCATGGGGAAAAAAATTAAAAGAGTATATGTAGGAAAACCTAAATATAACTAATATTACGCAGATAACATCTTACAGGAAGATATGTAACGAGAACAAAAAAATATATATATATATTTTTTTTTTTTTTTTTGTTTGTATAATCTATAATATACTCTCTAAACAGCAATTAATGCGGAAATTAATACAAAAAACAAAAAAATAAACAAACAAACAAACAAACAAACAAGCAAGTAAGCAAACAATGATTATTCTGCGTATAAAAATAAAATTATGCATATTTATTTTAAGAATATTATAACATATTTAACAAAAGAAAAAATGGAATATTATTTCTAAGCATGCATTATCCTTAAGTATTTCGTATTTTTACATAATGTAATTCCTTATTATTTGGTAGTAACTAAGGATGAGTTAACTCTTTTACTTGTTCAATTAAATATATTTCATTATAACATTATTAATATTAAAAAAAATGGGTAAACAAACACGGAAAGTTTTACACTGTAAGAAGAGGGGGAAGAAAAACTTATATTTTCTTTAAATTTTTTAAAATATCATTATTTGTATTGTTTTCCTTTCTTACTTTCTCCACTTCTTTCATTGAAAGTAAATTATTATGGCAAGAGGTGCATATAATTTTCATTCCTAAAAAAAAAAAAGGTTATATACGCAAAAAATGTATTTAATATTGCTCACATATTCTACAAATTTATCATTTCATACCTTGTTACATATATAAAGTACAAAATTTAATCTCAGACAGTAACAGCATAATGGTACATTAAATATACTAATATATTTTTCACATTATATCATATTCTTCATTTTTATCCCCATATACAAATGAAACTCTATATCTACGTACACTAAAAATATAAATACAAAAACAAATACAAATATGTACATATGCAACTCAATATAATTTTCCTACACACCTTCTACTGTATCCCAGTGAACTTTGACGTTCGTTTGTTTCACCTTATCGCATCTCCAACACCTTTGTAAAAATAAAAAAAAATTTATAACAAACCAAATAAACTGTTTGAAGCGAAATGGAAGTATTACATACATATATATATGTATATATATATATATATAATAGCATGTATTAAATTGGAATTTTTAATTTTCTAATCTTTACATATAAGCTTTCAAGGCGCTATATTTATGAACAGCAATATTTTTTGCATCAAACTTGTCATCTAAATGTTTTCTGGGCAAAGGTTCGAACTTTTTCAAAAGCTTAACTGCCTTGTTTCTTTCTTTGCTAATATTTGAAGATAATATTCGTATCAGGTCACTCTTTTTGTGATCTTTATGTTTAACCATGTTTTTTTTTTTTTTTTTTTGAAACAGCGAAAATATAAGTATATATATATTATAATAAAGTAATATAATAAAAAATATACAGTAATAAAAACTACGGGAAAGTTAAAAACGAACTGAAATATACAATATTACCATTAAATGTAAGTCTTTCGATATATAAATAATAAAAAAAAAAAATTATCAAATGTAAAATGAAAAAAATAAAATGTAAAATGTAAAACATATAAAATAAAAAGTAAAATGTAAAACATATAAAATAAAAAGTAAAATGTAAAACACATAAAATAAAATGTAGTAAGTATAAAATATAAAATGAAATGCAAAACGTAAAATATAAAAAAAAAATTGGAGAAAGGATAATAAATTTTTTATGTATATATTAAGTTTTTACATATCATCTTTCATATATTACATATATACGTTTATAAGTATATCATTATCGACCACTGAGGAATGTTATTAATGCACATAATGCGTACAGGAATGCGTTGAGGATATTTTTAAAATTTATTTTAGTCAAATAAATATTTTTTTTAATACAAAATTTACACTTTATTTTTCTCTTTAGTATTTATATTATAGAAGAAGTAAAATCACATAATAAAAGTTCGGTATTTAAAAAAGGAGCTCCAAAAATTATATATTTCAATAAAAATAAATCTACATACACGTATGTATTTATGTATGAATGTATATATATGTGGATATATGTATGTATATATGTATGTATATATGTATGTATATATGTATGAATGTTTATATGTATGAATGTTTATATGTATATATTTATGTATATATTCGTGTATATATATATGTATATATGTATACATATGAGAATGAGTAGATTGCGCTTTTTATGCCTTTAATAAATTCACCAAAGAAAAAAAAAAAAATTCTCATATGGTTTGTTAATTGAATAAAGCATTTTTTGTAGTATAAAATATATTTTTTTGTAACTGATTTACCTTTACTACTTTGTCTTACGACTTTACCTTTATTGCTCTTTTTTAAAGGCTCCTTTTTTTTTTTTTTTTTTTTTAGTGCTCTATAGTTAACTCTTCATAATTAAATTAGGAAAAATTTTAGATAAATTTTAGGAGCAGGCAAAAATGCTTGAAATAAAAGATAAAAATGGTAATAAAGTTCAAAAGAGTAACCTGAATGATGAAATAAAAATAATTTTTACAGATTTAGATGGGACTTTATTAAACAGTGAAAATAAAATTTCTAAATTAAATTTGGAGAGTTTACTAAAAGTAAAAGAGAAGGATGTAAAAATAGTGTTTGCAACTGGTCGTCCTTTGTACTCTGTTGAAGGAATAATTGATGAAGAACTTAAAAAACATAACATAAATTTAATGCCAGGAATATATTTAAATGGTTGTGTTACTTATGACCCCAATGGAAAGAGAATTATTGATAATGTTATGAATGATGATATAAAAATGGAAATACATAATTTTTCAAAAAAAGAAAATATATCACAATATTTCATATGGTATAGTATAGACGCTACTTACTGTTTTTCTATGAACGATTCTATTCGAGAATATATAGAAGTAGAATGTATAACACCAAAGGTGTTAAGTGAAGAAGAATTTAAAAAATTGACAGTATATAAAGTTTTAATGTGTTTGAGGGAAGATAATTTATCAAACATTTTAAAGTTATGTAAGGAAAAGTTTTCGCATAAACTTAATGTAGCTAATACTTTTAAGTGTTATATTGAAATGTTTAATTGTAATACAAATAAATTTGAAGGGGTTAAGAAGATATGTAAATTTTATAACATAAGTTTAAATAATGCTTTATCAATTGGAGATGGAGAGAATGATATGGAGATGTTGGAAGGATTAGCTAATTCAGTAAGTCTGATCAATGCATCAAATAAAGTTAAGTCAAGTGCAAAATATATAGCCCCTTCAAATAATGATAATGCCATATTTCATGTGTTAAAGACCTTCTGCAATATATAGGAGAGGATCAAAAGCGGTAGTGCTGCCTGATTCGAGTATGGTATATATATATATACGCATGTGGACATATATTTAGCATAAGATCAAGATAGTATGTGCTACTCGGTTAAGGCAGGATGTGCTGTTACATTCAGAGGCAATTACTGTATCATAACACCACGGTGTACGGTTACATATGTATGTACATTAAGAAACACGCACCCAACATAAGTTGAATGTTAGTAAATTTTAAAACGCACTATTTATCTTTTAATTTTGAATAAACGTAATTAATATTTTATATCAGTTTGATGTAATTACTTTTGAACTCTGGCTTTTGTGTTAGATGTTTTTTTATTTATTTACGAATCGTTCTTTCGACAGTCGTACACATATATTAATCGTTCATTTGCTGCGTGCGTATTATCCATTCACGCATTTATTATTTATTTATGCGTTTATTTATGTAGTTATTTCAGTAAGCACTAGCATGGGTATTATATATATATATATATATATTTATTTATTTTTTTCCGTTTATTCATTTATTATATGATCTTTTTTCAAGAGGCTTTTCATTTTTCCTCATTCAGTTAATTTTTTTTTTTTTTTTTACAACGGTCAATTTTGAAGTATCAGTTCACATATGGCAAAAAAACTGCTCCTTTAATTTGTTAAGAAAACATTTTATTTAATAAAATCTTTTTGATCACACGTAGAATATAAAGGTCAGTGTACACATGAAATTTACATCTCTACGAAGAAGGTACATCGTTGATACTATTTGAATCTATTAATGCATGCAAATGTTTTTATGTATAAAACGTATGCGTATTATGTAAATAATTGCACTTATCTATTTAAAGATGTAGTGACATAACGGTATAGCAACGTATCGATGTATCAATTTTTAACTTACAGCATAATAAAAACAAAACGTAATTTGCATATAACATATGAATACTTTACTTTTATTCATTAAAAAAGACATTTATAGGTATACGCTGAATTATTTTTTATTTAATAAAATTATATAAAAGAGCTCCATGATTTTAAGTTTTTCTTTTTTTTTTTTTTTTTTTTTCCTTTTTACATTATTATGAACGATATAAAATTTGGTAAGGTATCCATATAAACGAAAAGAAAAATAAATAAAAAAAAAAAAAATAAAATAAAGAGAACGATAATGATAGTCATTAAATGTAAACGTAAGAGAAAGAAAAATTTTCAAAGCGTGTTCAAGGTTCCTATGAATAATTAAAACTGACCAAATAAAAAGAAGAGTTGGTTTAATTTAAAAAAAAAAAAAAAATACCAACATTTTGTGAAAAATTTTGTTAATAAAAGAAGAATTTATCCTCTTTTCTTTTCTTTTTATTTTTTTTTCCATTTTTATTTACCATTCCTTTTACTTCTTTTCTCTTTTCCTTTTTTTCTTTCTTATACGCTAGTCCAGCTATATGTAATAACTAGCGAAATAGTGGCAGTTCACAAAGTAATAAGGGGAGAAGGAAAAAAATGACTTAAATACACTTCAAGCATTCCAACGAGAAGTTAAAAAGGAAACAACTGTGGTAAGTTATTGGGTAAATGAACGATAAGCGGGAAACTAAGGAGCAGTAAGAAGGTAGTACCATAGAGGAGGCAGCCAAGGGGAAGAAGCAAAAAGGAACAGGCATTTACCAACTGACCAAACCGCAAGCAGTGCAAACACCGCTAACACCTCTAGCACTGCTAACGAAGGAGGGCTTGGCAAAGATGAATAACGAGGACGTAGTAGGAGAGGACGAGTACCTAGACGAATTTTCAGATGGAAGTGCCTCAAACGAATTTTCAACGAACAGCGAAAGTAGCATAGGACAGAGTGACGAGAGAAAGAGGGATAATGAAAAGGGGGATGAACATAATGCACCGTTAGACGAGGGTTTTGACAAGCAAAGGAGCAAACTAAATTTTGCACTTATGAAGGAGGAAATACTAAATATACATAAGAAAAATATATGTGAAATAAGATCAGTAAGGAAAGGGAGTACATTAGTTGTGTCAGGAAACGATAACAATGTAAGAATTTATGAATTTAAAAATATGAATAAGTATGAAAAAGGGTATACAAAATTGATAAGTTTATCTGAAGGTTCAATTATACAATCTTTAGATGCACAGAATAATATTACATTGATAGCAAATGGAAATAAATGTTATGTATATAATCGAAATTACGAACTAATTAAGAATACTATTAGGGGTGATATGTATATTAAGGATGTTAATAAAACGAAAGGGCATACAAGACAAATTAACAGTTGTCGGATTAATCCATCAGAGGAAAATGTGTTTATAAGTGGTAGTTTAGATAGTACATTAAGGATATGGAATTTAACAAAAAATAATTGTTATGGTATAGATAATGAATTAGTTCATCATCAATGTTTGAAAATAGTTAATGAAAAAAATATGATGAATAATAATATTTTATGTAGCGAATTTTGTATGGATGGAAATACAATTATTATAGGCTGTGAGAGTGGTCAGTTAGAAATAAGAAATAAAATATCAAATGATTATATGTATAGTTATAAAGGTACACATATTATTAAACCAAATGTTTCACATAATAATTATGCTGTAATTGATATATTAACTTCTAAAAAAAGGAACCATTATTTTTATACCAGAAGTTTAGATAGCACAGTTAAATATTGGGATAGACGAAATTTAAATATACCAATTAATACTATTGAAAATATCAACACAATTGTTCATAAAAGTAATATGTGTTTTTATGATAAGGATGAAAAGTATTTAGTCATTGGTACACAAGAAAAAAAAATTTCAAAAAAAGAAGAAAATGTTCAAAATGCAAAAAATCAAGCATACGAATATATAGAAAATAGACTAGATTTTGAAGAAGAGAAGACACAAAAGTTGAAAGATTCAAAAAAAGAATTTCTTACAAATAGTTATATAAAAATATACCAAGGAGATGATGATATGAACAAATTTTTAAATGAAGTGTCTACTGTAAATAAAACGGAAAAAAATATACATGGAATGATCCAAATATATGATATTACTACTAATACTTTTGATTTGATATATAAAAAATATTATGAACATTCAGGTATTATATGTGTTCATTATGATGAATATATAAAACACCTATTTTTAGGTACCACTGATGGAAAATGCTTCATATATTATGATCATAATTCAAAAAATGGAGTCCTAGAATATATAAACAAAGGCGCAAAAAGAAAAGAACAAGAAGTAAAAGAAAAAAATAATTCTTTTTATATGAATACTGAACATATATACAATTTGGATAATTTGCCCAAAGAAATTGAAATAACCCATTCTGGAAAAGTTTTAATCAAAAAACATAACAAAAAGAACAAGTTGAACCCAACTATTAATGCTCTTAACTCAAATGCTTATGAAAGGAAGAGACAGGTGAACCCGTATTCCAAATTCATAGTTGACGTAAAGCAGAATAGTGGTGAGCGTATGGACGAAATACAGAAAGGTGAGCTAGCGAGAGAACATACGGATGAGGAAGAAAATATTGTCGACCTTCTACGAAAAAGGGAATTAAATAAGCAGGGAGATGATTATTTTATGAAGGCTTACAAATATACTCAGCCGAACAAGATAATTGACTATTCCTCAGGAGAAGAACAGGAATACTCGAAAATTTTGAAAAAACCCAAGTGCCCGCAATGTGGAGTTAAAAACTGTGTGTGTGGGTACATGCAAGGTCTGGGGAGAAAAACAGGGAGCAATAAATGAGCGTCAAAAAATGGATGGACAACAGAAACAAAATAATTTTCTTAAAATTACGGACTATTAATTTGAACGGATCTCAGCCACCAGTTTGCATATGTGTGCACTTCATAATGTATGATGGACGCATGTACACGTAACACTATTCGCACATTACACATAACAAACATTTTGTTGCACCCGAAATGCATGACTTATGAAGTATTTTCAAGAAGTCATTCAGTTATACAAAAAATAAAAAAAAAAAAAAAAAAAGTACTAAAAAGGTATGTAAATTATGCACATAAGGGCTAAGCGTTCAATGTCCGTTGCTCATTTGAATTACGGTACATTTACCGCTTACTTGCACCACTTGCTTACACTGCTCCTTCAGCTGTACATTGCATTCCAGCAATTCGGAGTACAACTTTTGCAAGGATTTATGGTACTCTATTTCTTTTTTGGTTTCCTCCTTTTCTTCCTTAATCCTCTCGAGGGCGTGCTTTTTTTCGTTTTCGTATAAGGCGTTTAATGCATCTTTTTCATTTATGCAATTAATATATGAATTAAAAAGAGAGTCAAATGATTTTTTATAACCTTTAATTTTTAACACATATCCCTTAGTGTAAATATCATATTTGTTTTCTAATTTTTTATATATTTCCATATTTTTTTGAATAAAACTTCTCAGCTTTTCACATCTGTATTTGTAATTAGCTTTTATATCAGCTTCGTTCATATATTCAACAAATGTGTACAAATTTTTTGAAGGACAAAAAATTATGCCGTCATTAATTCTTTTCCACATATCTACACTGTCTTCTTCACAATACTGCATATTGTGCTCATTCGAGATTGGCATAATTCTTTTTTCATCATCACGTGTATTATGTGTATTATGTGTATCATGTGTATCATGTGTATCATGTGCTTCACATACATCATGTACAGCACGGTCTTCATCTCGGTCATTAACTCTATCTTGAGCACCTCCCATATTGGTAATTCTAATCAACGAATCATTCGCCTTCCCCCCAATGTGAACTTCTTCCATCTCATGGTTAATCGAATCAATGGCTTGCTGCATATATGTGCTGTCGATATCACTGAGAGGTACTTGGTTCTGAATAGGAGTGCTGTTTTTTATGGGATAATTATACATATCATTTTTAATTAGTAATGTCATTTCGTCCTGTACCAACTGCTCCAGCTTTTTCGAATCATTTTGTAACATATTAGTAAATAGATTAATTTTATTTAAAAAGTAAGGTCTTGGAAGATTCCATCTAACAATTTTATTTTGTTTATTAAATTTTTCTTTCTGTTGTAAATATTCCTGCATTTTTTTTTCTCTATCTATATCTTGAATATCTTTTTCTAAACTTGCTTCTTCATTTTCGTCCATGTTTTGACCATTCACTACATCCTCTTCTTGTGGCATTTGTAGTTCTATTACATTAGTTTCCTTTGGCAAATTTGCTAGTGATGCTTTTATAAGTAATTTTGCTCTGTCAATTTTTTCTTCATAATTATCATCATAGAAGTCACTCAGTAAAGAGTTGTTATGAATTAGTGAGTTATTATTATTCGGACGTTTATATGACATAATTGATCTTGCATACTGACTAATATTTCCTTTAAAACTTTTTATATCGGTAATAATTACATTTTTAATTAATTCCTTTTCGTTCTTATTTACCTGTTCATCATTTATCTTTTTGTTTTTTTCTACTTCTTCTTTTACCTGTTTTACATTATCTCTAATAATTATGTTGGTATTATCTGTAGGAGAAAAATAATCAGCTTGGTTAGTATAGCCATTAGTACTATCACAATGATATAACTGTTCATATTCCTGTGGTTCCATTGCTTCATTGTTCACTCCTATAAGTGGATCATTGATATTTCTAGAAATAATGTTTTGTGCTGCTTGCTGTATACTTAGGTCTAACTTACTTGAAAATGCAATGGATCTATTGTAAAAATTTGTTCCAATAGAGGAGAATTTATCTCTATCGTTCAGAATATATACCGAATTTGTTAAGCTCGGAAGTATATTATTAATGGGTACAATACCACCACTATACTCATTAGCATTATTATTATTATTACTATTATTATAATTATCATTATTTTCTTTAATAATTTGGTTGAATGAAGCTGCTTCTTTATTTATTTGAATAATTTCTTCCAACTCACTTTCATTCAAAATTGGTTCAGGTAAATTTAGTCGAACTCGCTTTCTTAAATGGCTAAGTTCGTTAAATTGCTTGTCATAATTATCAATAGCGGACAACAGATTCTGTTCTTCATTCATTCTTTTTCCTTTACTTGTACCTTTTCCTTTTTCCTTTTTATTTCCATCCTTGTCGTACTGTGTAGACTCATTTATATTTTCGACTTCCATAGATTTAATACTTTTAATTTTTTTATTATTTTGTTCATTCACATCTTCAATATCTTGTTCCTCGCTTACATCAAAAAATCCCTTCGGTGGTTTTCTTTCAAATAATATTTCCTTCACATGGTCAATTTTATTTTTGTCATTTTTTCTATAATTTAAGGAAGTAATACCAGCAGCCTTTAGTTCTCTTTTTTTTTGTAATAATGCTAATCGTCTAGCTTGTTCTAATTGTTTTTCTCTTGCTTTTCTTTTTGCTTTTTTCCCTTTCGTGTTTGCAAGTCTAGCTTTTGCCTCTGCAAGCATTTCTTTCTCATCTTCATCCATGTCAACAGGGTCTGCTCGTGCAGGTCTTGTCTCAGGTGCTGGGTCAATTTCACCAGGTCTTAGACGCCTTAAATTTTTATTCTTATCATGTACCTTTCCTTCAGCTTCATCAAGTAGATACTCATAATGCTCTAAACATTGTTGAGCTGTTCTACCTACAACAGGGGCAATTGTTCTCCACTGGGTAGGGAATAGTTTAGCTAAATGCAAAAGTTTCTCTTCTTCTTCTTTGCTCCATTCTGTTTTTTTAACTGATGGATCTAACCATTCATACCAACGAGCCTTACACTGTTTAGCTGATTTTCGGACTAGTAGTGAAGCAACCCTTGACCAGTTGTTCAGTCCGTATTTCATCACAGCCGCCTTCAGCACTTCATCCTCGCAGTTCTTCCATATGCCCCCCTTTATCTGAATTCGCATTTTCCTACCTTTAGGTTAGACGTAGCAAATTAGCATGTTAATAGGTTAGAAGTTTAACCGTTCAACTAGTTACAAAATTAGCCGATTTGCAGGTTAGACGCTTGATTACGTGCTAATTTTTCAGCTTTCTTTTCCCTCTAACGAATTTTAGCTTGGCTCCTGTATCTCGATCTATTAGAAAGCTCTTGTTTTATTCTTCTTTTCAATTCTTATCACCCTCTTATCTATTATAATAGCTTATTGTCTTCTAGTTACGCATGATACTGCCAATTTTTCTCTTTTGTTATACGCAATATGATGATTTTTCTATATCTCTTTCTTCATTATTCAGTCTTACACTCTATTTGTTACCTTTATTATATTTTTATATGAATAGTTTAAACACTATATTGGTAAAAAAAAAAAGTACAATCGCTACAACTGCCAACTGGAAGCATATCACTTTGGAAAAATTATCTTCCATAAAATATGCTATACATAGGATTTCACACTTATTAATTTTGCTGTCCTACTGAACGGTTTTTCATATTAACTCCTTTAAATGTTTGTCCTTTATACTTGTTTGTACAGAAATATTAAGTATAAATTAATACAATTTTTCTTAAAATATAATTTTCCTTATGAATACGAACACTACCATATCTTCAAATCGCTGAATGGTTCATTTAAATGCTGTTACAAGGTTAGGATGTTTTAATATTATGTTACTTTTATATATTACATTTAAAAGTTGGCGGAAGACAATTAAAATTCACAAAAAAGAAAAAAAAAAAAAAAAAAAACTAAATAAAACAACGCCGAATAAAACTACAGCATAAAATTGAAAACATTAATTCATAGAAGTATCAGTTCCTTTTCCTTTTTTTTTTTCTTTTATTAAATCGAAAAAATTAAGAGAAAGGGAAAAAAAATTTTCTCGCTAAAATAGGTCATCATACATTTATTTTTAGCATAATTTTATATCTCCTTATATTTGCTTTTCACTTTATGTTTATCACGTAATATTTTTAACATCTCACTCGCATTTTCTACGTAAACATAGGAACATATATATATATATAAGTATATGAATTTATATATAAATGTATGTATATGTACATATATATATATAATACGCGTATATACATACTTCATGTATATATGCGTATAATTTTTCTTCCCGTTGGAAAAATTATTAAGCCAAATTTTACGAACAATATTAGTTACTGTTTGTGAAAACATATTAAGAGAACATAACTGCTAACCCGTTTAGCATGTTATAATAATATTCTTTTTTAATTTGGAAAAAAAAAAAAAAAAAGGGAAGAAAATAACAAAATTCAAAGAGGTTTTCATGAAGGCGTAATTAACAAGCCGAGTACGAAACATACATATGGTATTTATATATATGTATACTCGTTTACATGTATGTTTGTATATGTTTGCATTTCGACCTGCGTACCACTTGTGTATATTTTTTATTTTGTGAATTATCTGCAAACGATGCGAAAAATTTTTAAAAAATTTCTTGCTCACATAATTTTTTATTGTATATGTAAAAAAATATAGTTATTGCTAAGTTGTTATTAAATTTATTTAAAAATTAAATAGTTTGTTATGAGAAAAAGTTTTTTGATTTGCCTTTTTCTTGCTCCTCATTTTAGTAACCTTTAATTAATTTTTTTTTAAATCATTTTACCATCATTCTTTTTTATAGTATAGTATCTTTTTTTCCGCACTAAAATATAAGCCATAAATAAAAAGTTAAATGCTTGAACATTTTGAAATATTGCCCATGTTTTTCCTTAGATTATATTTTATATTATATCGTTTGGTTAAATATACTTATGTACAGTATAATACATATATGTATATATTATATATACATATAGATATATATGTAAATATACGTACATATTATATGTACATACCATACGTCGTAAAAGTGAAGGATGCTCGTAACCGGGCAAAGATCAAGGAAGTGAAACCATAAATCAAAGTAGTAAATAGAAAAGCAGGGAACATTAATACCACGATTTTTTGAATTATGTAACTGGAAAATATAGGTGAAATAGGGAAAGAGAAGGAAAGGTTTACATATGTATACATATTTATGTATATGTATGTATGCATATATATATATACAAATATATTTTCACTGTTCTATTACTTTGTAAAAAGGGCGGAGACCATATACCAAACTTATTAGTTAGTTGTTCATTATTATTATTTAATATCTGCAATATAACAAAAATAAGAAGAATAAAAAAAAAAAAAAAAATATGTTACAGCAATTAAATTTTTTAAAAAAGAAGTATGCTACAGGAATCAAAATTTTTTAATAAAAAATATGCTACAAGGATTAAAATTTAAAAAAAAAAAAAATATGCTAGAGCAGTCAATCTTTTTTTTTTTTTGTTTTTTTTTTTTTTTTTTTCAAAATATAACAAATAATGTATGAAGATTTTAATACATTGCCTTTAATAAAATCTATCAGAGAAGATAGTATAGATAATGTATTGAAATTTTTAGAAGCAAATTATAAAGAATATCAAGTAAATGCAAATGGAGATTTTGAGAAAAAAATTGAAATAGTAGATAAACAAACACAATCAACACCCTTATTTTATGTAACTGCAAGAAAGAATGATGATGAGTCAGTTGAACTAAGCAAATTGCTTCTTGAAAAGTTTTCCATATGTAGTCCAACAGCTAAAGATTTAATGAAACAAACGTGCTTATTTTATGCAGCAAGGGAAGGACTTACAAAATTATGTAATTATTTAATTGAAAAGGGTTGTAACCCTAATGATGCAGATAATTTTGGTCAGACATGTTTATTTTACGCATCGAGAGAAGGGAAAACAGAATGTGTAGAAACTTTAATTAAAAAAGGAGCTAACCCGAATTTATTAGATTTGAATAAACAAACTTGTTTATTTTATGCATGTAGAGATGGAAGGTATGATACCGTTAAATGTTTATTAGACAATGGTGTAAACCCATCTATAAAGGACGCTCAAAGGAGAACAGCCTTAACATTTGCTAAGGGAAATGGTCATAATAACATTATCCTTCTACTGAAAAACGCCGGATCCATAAGTAAATCCTCCACTGAGGCTGCAGCGCAGTCCAGCAGCTTAAGTATGTTAAGAAGATATTGCGCGTATATATGTGCTTGCGGATGTATGTACATAAGTTTGCGTTCACTTGTTCTCCTTTATGTATTTATTTATGTTCTTTTTTTTTTGTGTTCTGTTTTGCTTTCATGTTTGTTTTTCTTTCTGCTATCATTTCTGTCCTCTTTTTTATTTTTTTTTCTGTTTATTTATTGAGTGAAGAAAAATAAACTACCCCAATGAGCATATGAACAAATGTTTCTTGAGTACGTTTTATGGAACTTCTAATGCACATATTGTTAAGCGTGTTTTCTTCCTAGGTGCATGCACCCATATATGGGAAATATGCTTAACTGCACAGTGTCCACTGCACCCGAGTATATGTTTTTGAAGTCATAGATGAGTGTTCATGTTGACAGTTACACTCTGAAATTTTATACTTTCTTCACGTTTCATAAATTGTTTTCTTTTTTATTATTTTTATATAGAAAATGTGTTGGTCCACCAAGGAAGCAGTGTAGAAAACGAAAATAATAATAGCGTAAATACACAAGTGGCTCCCAACAGTAACAGTAACTGAAAAAAAAAAAAAAATATATGTTTATGTAACAGATGAGGGTGCAACTGATAACTGGGGTTAAATGGGCATTTCGGTGAATCCGCACCTCTAAATGCTCACTTGAGTAATATCTGAACATATCTCATATATATTTTTTTTTTTTTTTCCATTCTCAGACACTATACTGCGAAAAAAGTATAAGCTACAATACAGACCGCTGGAAGATGAAGATCCTCACCTATGGCTAGATGCGCCATTAATAAAAATACAAGAATTTGAAAGAAAATTTCCAGATATAGCATTATGGCCAAAGAATATATCCAATGCTAGTTCAGAATTAAATAACTTGAATGATCCTTTTAATAAACAGTGGTATATGTTAGCTAACCAAATAATTCAAAGTTTAAGTAAATATGAAGGAGGTCATATTTTTGAAAAACTAGTTGATGCAAAAAAACAAAATTGTCCGGATTATTATGATGTAATTAAAAACCCTATGTCTTTTAGTTGTATAAAGGCGAAATTAAAAAAAGGTGTATATGCCTCCCCAACAGAATTTGTTAAAGATGTTCAATTAGTTTTTGATAATTGTAGTTTATATAATACTTCAAGTTCTCTAGTTGCAATTACTGGAAAAAATATAGAAGCATATTTTAACAATCAGTTAATAGTCACAGGATATAATAATTTTGTTTTAAAGGAAAAGACAATAAATGAGCGTCTGCAAAAAGTTGAAGAAGAAAATATTAGATGGAACGAGCAACAACAGCTGAAAGTTAAACATGAGCAATCAAATGAAGAGAACAAGAGTGAGCAGCATGTCATTCCGAATGCGTAGTAGTCTAAACGGTTCATTAGCAAAAATAGGATAACAACTTTAGTGAGTATCTAAGTTATGTTTCAGTAAAAACAGGAATAACAGAAAGGGAGTACCATATGGAAATTACAGTTTAGAATAGTTACTGTGATGAGGAACTGCTATTGTAATACAGAGAAAAAAAAAAAAAAAAATTTTAATTATTTCTTTTCATTTCTTATAACGTAAACTAGTTGTGCGTATATATGTATGTATTTATGTATGTATGCATGCATTGCATTTAGGCACACACATTGCAATATATGTATCAAGTGTACATTTGTTTTGACAATTTGTAATTTTTGCACTCTTTTCTATTTGAGAAAAAACAGCAGTTCAACATATATATATTTGTGTCCCTCATAAAATTAAAATATTATACCCTGTTTCAAAAATGTTTTAAATTATGAATATATTTTTAATAAAGTGTTTGTAAGAAAACTAAATTTTTTTTTTTTTTATTTTAACACATGTATACATATTATATGTATATATGGGTATACCTATATGCGCATAATTATATGTTCATACCTATCTGTACATAATTATATGTGCTTCTTATTTGTATTATGATCATTGTATTTATGTATTCTTCCTTATTTTTTTTTTTTTTTTTCAAACTTAAGTAATATGTTTCTTAATTTTTAGCGATATATATCTTAAAAAATGCAAATTAGACAAATAATATAACTTCAAAAAAGTATGAAACAGAAAACAAAGTAAATAAAACTATACCGTGGTTGGAAATATAAGAGGAAATAAATCTTTTTTTTTTTTTTCAACAATTATGTTGACTCTATATACATTTTATTTACACATAAACTCACACATATGACTATTAGACTTTTGCTGTTATATTGTGACCCTTGTGCTTTTAAATGAGCATATTATGAAAAACGTAATTTGGGGGGTTGGCACATACATATTTTGCTAATCGGTTTTGGGGAGTAAAGTGTTTGAATCAATTTTAGCAGATTCATTTGATTCTGTATACAAACACACATAAATGTATGTATGTATTTACGTGCGCACATATGTATACAAATATTTTCAATCACTTCCCTTACTTCACCTAACCAGATGGAGCTGCCGCTCCCGCTGCTGTTTCCTATTATGATATTCCTTTTTCAAAATGTTTATGTTATTTCGAACGAATAGCAACACGTAAGCATCATCTACAACATATATGATTTCATTTTGTTCTGATTTCTGTCCTTGACATAAAGGTTAATATTTGTGTTACTTTTGACTTAAATTACATTTGCAGTTGTTTTAAAAAAAAAAAAAAAAAAAAAAAGAGCAAAACTTCAAGTGTAAAGACATCAGATGTTGTTCAAAAATAAAACATACAAAATTGGAAGCACCAGATTAAACCAGTTTTAAGGGAAATGCAAATAAATGATATTAAAAATGAGGAAAGATAGTGAAAAGTATAACTAAAAATTGATTATCAAAAAAATTAAATTAAATTAATTTTTTTTTTTTTTTAATGATAAAATTTCAAAATCGTATCTTTCTTTTTCTATTTATTATGTTTATAACTGTTCTCTACGTTAGTCCGCACAAGTAAATTTGTTTGTTTGTTTGTTTGTCTGTCTGTCTGTCTGATTGCTTTTTTTTTTTTTTTTTTTTTTTTAAAGCAATATTTATAAGTATGCACAGAGTAGTAGCTCACATTAGTGTTTATTTTCTTCTGAAAATATTGTTAATAAAGTTTGTCTTGTCTATTTTGAACAGTAGGATAAATAATGAAACTTATACAATACCAGAAAAAAATGCAAAATATATCAGAAACTCTTATTCGAAGCACTTCAAATTTTTGGAATATCCAGGAGCTTTTGTAATGAGTTCTTTTGTACAAACAAATGAGAGAGATAATGTGATATCAATAAAATTAAATAAGCAAGATATTCCTTCGAAAAAAATATCAACATATTATGGACAGGTAACAATTGGAAAAAATTCAGAAAACAAAATTAATGTTTTATTTGATACTGGTTCAACGGAATTTTGGATACCCTATGAAAATTGTAAAGGTTCAAAATTTAATAATACTATTATTCATAATAAGTACAAAAGGACCAATTCTTTCAAATATAAATATGACAAGAAAGGATTACCCAGCTTGTTAGAAGTAAAATATCTTAGTGGAAAAATAATGGGATTTGACGGTAAATGATAGAGATTTACAATTATTGACAAGCTTATTCAGTACTACCTCTTCCTTTATCCTTAGTCAACTTCAATTGCTGATAATACTTATGTTTGTATTAGATACCTATCCATATATGTATGTATACATCAAAAAAGTATTCCTAAACCCATCGAACTTTTAAACTGTTTCTTTATAACCGTTACGGACATTTTCAGGATATGATACAGTGAATTTAGGGAAAGCTTTGTCCATTCCTGATACAAACATCGCTTTTGCTGTATGTCTCAACACACTTTTTGCAGCCACTTAGATTCGTGGTCCTCTTGAAAGATGCCTTTATGCCCATTTCAAAATATATATTCACACACACACACACACCATATCCTTCCCATTTTAAAATGATGTAAATGCAAAATTTAAATATACGTCATAATACCCGTTTATTTTTCTCAGACACAAGTAGATATACCAGTTTTAGAAGATTTTAAGTGGGTAAACAGGCGTTTTACGAAATATTCTGGCAATTTTTGGGCATTGATAATAATGTAAATTGTGCTTTATGCATGTACATATATATATATATATATACATGTATATACTCTTATGTGTGTACTTTTTTTATCGAATAAGGATGGTATATTGGGCTTGGGATTCGAGAACGAGGATTCCCAAAAACGTGGAGTAAAGCCATTGTTCGTTAAAAACATTTTATTTATTCATAATATCCATAAAAAAAAGAAGAAAAAAAAAGAAATAACACAACAAAACAATATTATATAAATAATAGAATTAAAAAGCAAAACATGTATCTTTCTCTAACACTATTTTCAGTTTAGATCACGTGAAGGATGACAAAATCTTGACAGCTAAAAATTACAAAAATATTTTTGGATACTATATATCGGATAGAGGTAAACATATATGGATACGTTCTTATACGCTAGGATGAGAAGAGGCGTGAACCCTTTTTGTTTTGGGATATTAAAGAGAATAAATAATTTTTTTTTTTTTTTTTGTCTTGCTTTTTTTTCAGAAGGATATATTACCTTTGGTGGAGTGGATAATCGATTGAAAAGATCGCCCGATGAAGAAATTATGTAAGGGATGAAATTTTCATTTCCTTTATTTTTTTTTTTTTTAGTAATTTAGCGTTAAAAGTTTTTATTTTGTGTTCTATTTTCCATTCCTTCTTTTTCTTTTTCTTCTGAATTAGTTGGACCCCAGTTTCAACTGAAATGGGCTTTTGGACAAGTATTCACAAGATTCTGGAAAGGCGAAGAAAAGCGAAGCAGCACTTTTTCGTTTTTCTTAATAGATGTATTTGCCAATTCGTATGTATATTTATGTATATATATGTATGGGTATTTATGCATATATATGTATATGTATGGGTATTTATGCATATATATGTATATGTATGAACATGTATGTATATGTATGTATATGTATGTGTATGTACATGCGAATAACAGTCCATTTGTTTTCTCAATTTGCTCTCCTGCTGTGACTTGTTCTAAGTTGATCTGGTTGGAATCAGAAAGGAAAATGCCCCTAATGTGAACAAGGAGCAAGGTGACGAGCTGATAGTAAAATACGAAGGGTTTCACGATGGAGGGAGTAAATCCATAGTTGATACGGGGACCTTTTTAATATATGCTCCAAAAAAGACTATGGAAAACTACTTAAACGATTTAACAATAAATTCTTGTGAGGATAAACATAAATTACCTTACATAATATTTCAAATAAGAGCAAAAGAAATGAAATCAATAAATGGTACAGCTATTATTGAATTAGTATTGTCTCCAAATGACTATGTCATTGAGTATTTAGATGAGATTAACTCAACAAGAGAATGTGTTTTAGGAATTCAAGCAGATGATCAATCTGAGGAAGATCATATAGATGGTTGGACCTTGGGCCAAGTGTTTTTAAAATCTTACTACACTATTTTTGATAAAGATAATTTACAAATAGGTTTTGTTAGAAGTAAACAGAATTTTACTAAGGACGCTTATACGAAAAAATCGTTTCTAAGTGTAAGGTCAAAAAGGGGAAAAGCGAATAAGAACAATTATAACGGACCATTACAATAAAAAGATAAGCTACAATTTATAGGTAGAAAATGCAAGGGATACTAAGGTAAAACATATGAGAAACAAATAACGTTATAAAAAAGAAATTAGTGCTATTTTTGAATGTTATCAAAAAAAAAAAAAAAAAAAAAAAGTATAGTATAGTATAGTATAGTTAGTATAGTAGAGCATAGTATAATGATTAAAAAACATGTTTATGTTAAGATAAACAAATTTCTCCCAGAACGATGCCACCAGTTGTAAGAATATATTGACACATAAATTTAATCTGATAAATAAGAAATTTTAAAAAATCTTGTTTATTAAACTTGTATTGGATTATATAAATGTATACGTTTATGTGTATGCACACGTTCTTGTGCGTGTATTTGTTTATGTTCATACGAGAACATTTAAGCAGGTATGTACATATATATATGTATGTATATATGTATATACGTATGTACATATACATATATATGTACAACATAAGACTATTTTTCCATTAAAATTTTTCCTCAATTTTACTATTTTACATACTAATTGAATTGTTCAGAGTTTGCTTAATTTTTTATACTGTTAAATGAATGAACTTAAATAGAAAAAAGAAAAAAAGAATGAAAAAATGTACAAATGAGTGGACGCAGAATTGCACAAACGAATGGACGCAGAATTGCACAAATGAATGAACACAAAAATGCACAAATGAATGAACACAAAAATGCACAAATGAATGGACACAAAAATGCACAAATGAATGGACGCAGAATTGCACAAACGAATGAACACAAAAGTGCATAAACGAATGAATATAAAAATGCACAATCGAACGAACGAAAAAAGGTCGAAAATGAACCATACAGGCACACATTCTTCTCAACAAATGTTCACTTGAAAAGAAAGGGCCTTAATATAACACGCTAAATTCTTGTTTAGCTGCTAAATGTTGATAACACAAAAAATAATTATATTTATGAAAGAAGTTGTCAGTGAAATATAGCATCAAAGAGAGAAAAAAAAAATTATATGTAGGTCTACTAAATTTAAATAGTATACAGTATAATATTAAATTTTAAGTTTTTTACAAAGTAATATTTAAAAAGAAAAGAGAAGAGAAAGCATTTTTAATGCATTTGGGTAAGTACTCATAAACATGAATTTACAAATAAAAAATTTCTGTTAAAAAAAAAGGGAGAATTGTGTTTGTACATATTATATATATATATATATATATATATATATATATATATATTCTCGTACTAAATTTTAATGAATATAAAAAAAAGGAAAAAAAAATTTTTAATACAAGATACAACTGATAAAAAAATGTAAATTTACTTTATATAATTTCATTTTTCTTGCTCGCGAACTAAAAATAAGGGCTTAAAAAAAAAAAAAGGAAAAAATGGAAAAAAAGGAAAAAGAGAATTGCATCAAACGCAAGTCTGTACTAAATATAAATTAGTTGTATATAAGCATAAGTGACTAAAACGGAGTGAGGGAGCTACATGTATATACAATATTAAGCTTGTTTTTACTGCTTTCTTTTCTCCTTATTATTCTTCTTGTTCGTCTCCTTATTCGTCTTCTTATTCATCTTCTTATTTTCTTTCTTAACATTCTTCATCTTATTCATTCATATTTTCCGTTTTCCATAATTTATAAATAAGGGACTCACACAAAAAAGGTACGGGTCATAAGTTGTCAAGGTCTATGTCTTGGACTTCTTGGTCGACATATGATAACTCACTAACTGGTGATATGTTACCATTCATATTTGAAGTATTTTTTTCTTTTTTTTGCTTATCCCATAAATCTTTACTTGCGTACAACTTAACATACTCTGTTGATAAGGAAAAAAAAATTATGAAAATATAAAAAATTGAAATGATAAAGTATGTATTTATAGTGAAGAAAATACATATTCATAATTCAATTTGAAAAATATTAAAACACACAAGCACTGGAAAGGAAACATAAAAAAAAAAAAAAAATATATCGAAAAGAATACCTTTTACTTTTTCTTCATAAATATTTTTGTCTTTCATAAGTAATGAAGCCGCATCACTGTTTAGGGGATCAGATGGATTAGGGTAGGTGAGAAGTTGGGGTAGAAAAACTTCGAAAACATTTACAAGGCCTTAAAAAAAGGAAAAAAAGAAGAAGGTAGGTGTATCGGTGTGCTATACTGTACAATCATCTATCCGTTCCTATATTCATATGCATTTTCATATACTCGTCCGCATGCATATTTGTGTGCGCGTTTGTATACTCCTATTCTTACTGTATAGCGGAGTCCATGTTTGGTTAATGACATCCAGACAAACAGACCCAGACGCTTCATCAACATTCGGGTGTAATAATTTGTTAATAAATCCTATAGAGGGAGAAGCAAAAGGATAATCATCCGGCAAGGTTACATGAACTTTCCATATTCCTCCTTCATATGCGGCTAATTTGAAAAGAAATCAAAAATACACACAAATATATACTAATAAGGTATGGATACCACTATAAACACAAATTCATATGTAATTATATATGCTATAACGAGGATTAATACGAATACACGCTTACACACATGCATACAAAGAGGTTCACATACATACACATGTGTATATATAAACACGCATGCGACACTAATGTGTAGATATTTCTAAAACTATAAAGTCTTCCTACTTCCATTTGGCCCATGAAACATCACGTCAAAATCTTGTGTGCTTCCATTGTTTAATTCTAAATCATACCCAGCCATAATACTACGAGAAATGCACACAGTTGTATATGTTTACATATATTATATATACCGAAATACATTTATACATGTACATATGAATATATGCATATTAAAGTCATACACTTACATATAAATGGTGTTACATATATATTTTAAAGTTATTTGTTAGGATTCATTTTTTTCTTTCTTTCTTTCTCTCTTTCTTTTTCTTTTTCTTTTCTTTTTTTTTTTTTTTTTTGTACTAACAGCTTGGTAAAGTCGCACTGCTTTCTCGTTAATGATGTTTGATGATTCATTGTTATATATCTAAATATTTTTTTTCTTCTTTTTTCTTTTTTTCTGTATTTTTTCCCCTCCTTCTGATGCTCTTCTTATGCTATTGTACTAGTAGAATTTGTGATACTCTGAATGTTATTATATTGTTAATCCCTTCGTGTGTGATATGTGTATACATATATATATTTATATATATATATATATATATATATATGTAATTAAATCATTCTTTATATTACTGCTTCGATTTTTTAGTAAGTACATAATATAAAATAAACAATATAAACAATTTTATAGTAATAATTTTTTTTTTTTTTTTCTTTGTTAACTACCTTACTATATTAATTTTGGACGATAGCAGCATGTAATAATAAATATATAGATGTTTATTTTAATAAAAAGTACAATGTGAGCTAGTAGTGATAATATTGATGGTGGATATTTTATTTTAATTCTGTACTGTTATACTCACATATAATACTTATACATATGTATGTACTATATATGTATGTATGCATAACATGTATATGTATATTATTCAAAATGTTTAATTTTTAAAAAGTGTGTAGCTTAAAAAATGGTTTTCCTACATGTTTCGTTTTTTATTATTTATTTTGTAATATTTATTTTGTAATATTTATTTTATATTATTTATATTTTGTTTTTCACTTTTCATTTTTCATATATATATATATATATATATATATATATTTTAATAATATATATGGTTTAACAAAAAAATAAAGGAAAAAAATGGCATTTAATTCTAAAAAATTGTAAGATTTTTTACGAGGTTCTCTGCAAGGTTCTTTGTGAAGTTCTCGTGACGAACAAAGAAATGTATATATTTACAATAACTTGGTTTGGAGTGGTAAATATGACTTTTTAGTTTAAGGCATAATATTGCAATAAAACTTGAGACTTATTTTTTATATATAATTAGGCTTCTGTTCTTTTGTAAAAACCTTTTCCCTTTTTTATTTAAAAGATGGAGGATATAATTTTCATCAAAAGAAGCATTCTGATTTTTTCAAAAAAAGGGGGTTTCTGATTTATTAAAAATGAGATTTCTAATTTTTACCAAAAAGAAGTGTCTGATTTTTGCGAAAACTACCATCAATATATATATACCTCTTCCTATTTTTTTTTTTTTTTCTTCTGCCCTCTTTTTAGGTTATTATGTGTGTATTTAAAATATAACCAAAAAAAAAAAAAAAAAAAAAAAAAAAACAAAATAGAAAAGAAAAGAAAAAGATTTGTAATAAAAGTTCCTATACAAATATTATACTATAATACTAAATCATAAAAAAAAAAAAAATATATATTTTTACAACTTAAATTAAGTCGAATAAACATAATTTCATAATAAAACTTTAATCATTAATTTTTAATTTTCCATGTATATATACATGCGTATATATACAAATATATATACATTGTATATGTAAACATGAAGTTCAATATAAAGCAAAAAAAAAAAAAAAATACATATATATATATATATATATATATATATTTATCTATTTATCTATTTATCTATTTATCTATTTATTTATTTATTTATATATATACATATATATATATAAATTAAAAATAGTGTGAACAAATGGATTTTCTATTTTTGTCAAAAAATATCTTTTAAGTGGGTAATGTGTGTAATATATTTACCAAAAAAAAAAAAGAAAAAGGCAATAATGCAATATATATACATGCATGTAATGTTATATATATATATATATATATATATATATATATACATATTTGTACATATATTCACATACATATATTTATATATTATACACATATATACATATATAATATAAAAGGATAAAAACTAAGCCTTTTAAAGCGTGCTCATCAATGAGCTAATATCTTAATTTTTTTTAATAAAATAAGAAAAAAAAAAAAAAAAAATTAGCATAAATGGAATAATACAGGAAGCGATAAATTAGCATTTATACATGTCGTCTTGTATAAATTTATATATATGCAGAAAAATGTATTTATATATATATATATATATATATAAATAAATTTATATTTTTATTCATATATACATGTGTAAATAAATATGAAGTATATGGGCAATATATGCAAATGTATATACAAATGTATAAACAAATATATATTAAAAAATATACGTAAATAAATAAATAAATATATATATATATATATATATATATAATTTAAGAGGGTAAAATTAATAAAAATAGAGCAATAAATATATCAAGGATCACGTACTTAAAAAAAAAAAAAGACAATACTGTCGCGTCAAAATTATTGATTAAAGTGCGTTGGACAAAAATCTTTAAAACGAAATATAATTATAGATTGACAATGTACCAAATTTACAAATAAAAAAGTTTATTTGTAAGAATAAACTCACATCACAAAAAGTATACATACCAAACTTAACTATATATTGTATATTTCGTGTGTTATATAAGTAAAACATATTTCATGATATATGTACATTACACTTTTAATAATGTATATACGTATATATTTTACTATATATGTGTGTAAAAATTTTGTGATATATATGTACATATATAAATACATATGTATATTTATAGCGTATATTTTGGTATGTATATGTATTTATCACATGATTTATGTTATGTATACTTAATAATGAATATTTTATAGTATACATATATATATTACATATTTCGCGTTTTGCGTACAAGTATATATATATATATATATAACCCAATGAGCTAGATGAACTTCACAATATCGAAGTAGTTTCACAAAAAAGAAAAATAATGTGAATATTTATTTACGTTTAAATATAACCTGTACATAAAATAAAAATTTTTTTTTCTAAATTTTAAACGTTTTGAATGAAAAATGAAGAAGCTGAAAAACGAAAAAAGCGAAAAACAGGAAAATGATATTTAAGCAGAAAATATAAATTGAAAGAACGACGCGTAGATGTAACATATATATTTATTGTAGATATATTGTTTATCATTTGCATAATTTTGCCTTATATATCATTTTACTTTTCTTTCCATTTAATTTGAACAAAACGTATATTAATAGAACTTCAGCTAAATATACAAATATAAAAACATTATAATTTAGGATGTAACCAAATTTTCATGTAGGCATAATGAATGCCTTTTTTTTTTTATTGGAGTTGTCAAGGGTTCATATATTATTTAAATTATTACCAAGTATATATAAGTAACGTTAAATTGAATTTTTTCAATGAAAAAAATAAATAATAACAAATTTTTTTTAAGAAAATTCTTAATGTATACAGTAACTATTTTGCTAAATATTTCAATGTATAATGTATTTTAATATATGATAGCTTGTTGTAATTAGATAATAATGACATAAGATTATATTGTTTTACCGAACTTTGTTTTGTCCGTATAAAGTTAACAATATTGTATTAAGAAAAAAGAAAAAAAAATTAATGAAAGGAAAAAAATAAAATATATTTTTTTAAAATTATTCCGTACTATAATTATTTATATATGTACGGAAAATTGAAAAGAAAAGTAATGATATACTTAAGTTGAGGTGATATGGGAGCAAATAAATACTATAAAGTTAATAAATTAGTATGTGTAAATGCACAATTTATCACATATTTTTTTTGTGCGCATATGTCCATTCACCTATTGGCGTAGATATTTGATGCTTAACTTGTTCATTAGTATATTTCCTTTTCTTTTTGTCTAATGAAGTGGTAATACTCTTTTTACGTAAAACAAAAGGGAAAATATAAATTTAATTACGCTCATTTTTGTTGCATGGTCTCATAGCGTAAATGCATAATATGACTGTACACACATAGTTACATATTCCTTTTTTTTGTTTAAAATGGGTAATCATAGATATTCGCACAGGTACGCATATGTAAGTATTTGAACATATATATGTATGTTTATGTATGCACGTATTTGTAACAACCAATATTATAACTTCCTCTGCTTGCTCGAAATGTAGAAAAGTTCCACCATATGGGTTAATGCTTAATTTTTGTTTGTGCTTATAAATGAAAAAAAAAAAAAGAAAAAAGAAATGAACGAATGAAGGAAAGAATGAACGAATGATGGGGAAAGACTAAATAAAAAATAAGGAAAATGGCACCAAAATGGTATATGTTCACATTTGCAATATTTTAAAAATGTTTACAGCAAATATATCTTTCAAATTTCAACAATTTTTTGTTTTTTTGAATATATATTATGTCATAATTTTGTGCGTATAAATATGTAATTGTTTGGTCTTCAATGCAGTGGTACACCATACGAAATATAACATTTTAAGCAGCATCGCAAAAATGGAAAAAATTGACCATAAATGGAACAAAAACTGGTCAAAGATTGGCCAAAAATATACGAAAAAAAAGACAAAAAAAGAGAGTGAAAGGAACTGATAAAGTTTACATAACAAATTTCCACACACGAGTATCGCTTGGGCCTCCACTTTGTTATCTTCCACATATGGCAGGCTCAAACGGTAAAGGCTCGTCCTATTTCGTTGAGCTCTTGAAGAAAGTTCTCCGGTCGCACAAAATCAGTTGTACCATATATAATTTTTTTATTCATTTTTTCTTCCAAGTCTTTTAAAGCTGACACTTCAATATAGTTACCACCACCTATAACAAAGATAATACAATCTTTTATATTTTCTTGTTTAATATATAATTTGTCCATTTGTGTACTTGGAGGGTTTTTAGGATCAATATAAATAAATTGTTCATTTAAAGAAGAAGGTTTATTTTCTATTAGCGTTTCAACAAGTTTCGTAATTTTTATTTCTCTTCTTCTTGGTAATAAATTCTTGGCACCTTGTAATATGTTAAAACCTTTATCAATAAATATATTACTATATGTGTTTAACTGTTGTTTAAATGTTGTACTTCCACTATTTGAATGAATTAAGGGTGTATTTACATTTATATTTATATTCATTGACTTAAATTTTTCTAACTGTTTAATAAAATTGACAGATGATGTATCTATATTTAAACTATTTAATTTTTGAATAAAGCCATCAAGCGTTTGAGGATTTAAATTCCTTTTGGCAAGATATAAACATAAAAAGGCTCTATATTTATCAAAATTATTACCTTTTATAGAATTTAAAATATTGTTCATATATTGTATACATATTTTTTCATTAGAACATTCAAAATCAAACTCATTTTCATAAAATTTGTCTAAATCTCGCTCTTTTATTTCTTTTATTAGATCAGTTAATATATTTGTATGCATATCTAATAGTCTTTTATGTTCCGTCATTTCTGGTAGTATATTCATGGCGGACATTAAACCCCCTGTAATGTTATCATTGTTCGTTTTGTCATTCTTGTTCAAATTTTTCATTTTTTCATTATATTCGTTTAAACATTCACTGATATTATTTGCAACTTCTGGAAAGGGTTTATTACAATTATTTAAAAAAAAGGAGTCATTATTATTAATATCGTAATATTTATTAGGTATGTTACCATTTCTTCCACTCCTACTATTTTGTTCACTGGAATTAATTTGATTCAAATAAATTTTATTTAGTTTTATGTCAAAAATATCATGAATTAAGGCTTGATATGTCCAAGCATGCTGTATCATGACACTTAAATCAATATCTCTGTCCACTAAAATTAAGAGAGGTCTTTGAATAGATTTTGAGTTAAAAACATAATTATTGGTAGACCTTAAATTTAACAATTCATAAATTTTTTTATGCAATTTTTCTGCAATAGTTTTTGAGGGATACGTTTTATTTGGTGAAACTCTAATAATTGGAACAACCCCTAAGGTAACTAAAAAAGAAACTAACCCTTCAGTTATTTGATCCATAGCATTTTGTATTAAATTATCACTTGTTTCATGTAATATTTTAAAGCAATGAGGTATATTTAACGAAAACGTGGTACTCGATAAACTAATGAATTTTATATATCTGTCTGTGATTTTTGATACATAAGATACTATATTATTTTTTACACATTCGTTAGCAAAATATTCAAAATTTTCATCACTTATATAGGAAAGGAAATTTATATAATAACTTCCATACATATTATTTATCATATCTCTAATAACTTTATCTATGTTTTCTTTATTATTATCTATTAAATAAACAGCATTCACTTCAGGTATTGAATTTCTTTCTTTATGTAAATTTAAATTTAATGTTACACCATGATGTCTTAAATTTCCTACTTTCAGTAAAGGGGCTAAGATATTCTGACCCTCCGAATCATATATTAATATTTTCCATATCTTGTCATGCGAATAATATAATATATTGTCGCTATTGTTCAAACTATCATTGTAATCATTTAAGTTCAGCATATTGATTGCGCTATTTTTTTGTTGCTCCTGAATATTCAACGACATTTTGTTATTTCTTTCCAGCTACTTCAAACGTAGTCCCAGTCGATTGTTATTACATACGCGTGCAGGTTGATACATATGAATATAAAAGTTTTACAGGTATGGACATATATAAATATAAGCACATATATATACACATGCATATATGTGCATACATATATGTACATATATATATATATACATATATTTATATATATATTTTACTCGCTTGCTAGCTCGTTCACTTGTACAGTAATTCCTCTTAATAGGTGTGCGTTTTAGTAGTTTAAATCAGTGCGCTATATTTTGTAGTACATTCTTTAAGTAGCTGTTTTGTTTCTTCTCATATATTTTTAATTTTGCAGTCATATTAAATAAGTATGCTTAACGAATACATTAAGTATAAACCTATTTTTAATTTTCTCAATTTGTTTTTTATTTTTATTTTTTTATTCTTCCATTACACGAATTTTTTTATATGATCAAATTTGTGCGTGCTTTTTATTTGGTTTTGTTTTTGTAATTATTTATTTTGCTCTTATTTTATATGTTTTTTATATTTTTGCTATTTTTTTTTTATTTTTTTTTTTTGCAAGTTCACTAAAGCATGAAGTCTTAGTTAATTCGCTTATTAATTAACTCTTTTTTTATATTTTACTTTATTATTTTGTTAATAAAGAGAAAAATTCTTTTAATAATTTTGCGTTTTTTAGGAAATTCATTTTTATTAGATATTAGCAATTAGCTATTTTAATTGTGTATCATGTACAATGTTTTGTTCATATTATTAGTATAAAAAAATTTTGGAGAGGAGAAAATCTTTTTCAAGCGTATAAATGCAACAGGTAAATGCCTTTGAAAAATTGTACAATTAGAAAATTTATTTTGTTACAATGCTTATAGATTGTATGTATGCGCATGAATTTGTATGCAAATGTATACGCATGAATATGCGTACATGTATGAATGCCTCAAAACAGCTTAAAGTTCTGTGTTAATTTCGCTTTTCTTTTTATAGTCTTTCAGGGTGATTTCATAGTATATTTTCCCGATGCCTGCCACAAGTATACCAATACGTCTGAGTAGAAGAAATATATCAATATGTAAACAAATGTTGAATATTGAAAATAATGTTAATGCTTATAATAATCTAAGAAAAAAAGAAAAAAAGAAGAAAGGACTGTTTTTTTTTTTGAACCTGAGTTCACCAATGCACATTCCTCTTAATCCCTTATTTAAAGGAGATACGTTATGTTCTCCAACCTTCGAAAAAGTCAAGTGTTTCAACAAATATGATGAAATAAGTATTTAAAAAAAAAAATAATAATAAAATAAGGCATAAGCAGTATTAAAAAATAGAGGTGGATGAATGAAAGAGAAAAAGTATTATATTACATTATATATACACGCATATTAATTTACTATAAATTTCTGGTGAGCATAGCCATATTGATAGTCCTGAGAAATTTGAATTATGTTAAAAACTTATTTGAAAACGGACAATTATAGCACATAACGGATTATACATATACACATAGGTATATGTGTGGGTACGTAAGTATGTATTATATGTTTATATACGTTTTACCGATAATATTTGTGGCATAATATTCACCCCAGGGGCTACATGTGATCATTTTAAGCATGACAAAAAAAAAAAATAAATAAATAAAATAAAATTAATAAAATTTTTATTTTAAAGCTATATTTACATATATATATTAATGGCTATTACACGGAACATCAGTTTATTTTTCTGTTGAACAATTTGTTTAATATGAGCATAAAAAATAATATTAATGGCCTTACAAAATGTCCTCATTTCAATTTCTGCTTCATCACGAATTTCTAAACCACATTTAATAGAAGACTTTTTCAAGACACGAACACTAAAATTATTTTTTATTTCATATTCATTTAGCTTGATGTATATTTCTTCATCAGAATTTATAGTAATTAAAATGCAATAAAACAAAAAATAAATGTATGGAAACTTCATCATTGCACGTGTAAATATTTGTGTGTATATGTACGTATTCTCTATTTTTAGCTATCAGCTAATATATATTTTTTTAATTCCATGTAACAGTTTTCTATACTTAGATTAAAAGATTCGTGATATGCATGAAATGCAGTCTTAGCGTCAATTTAATAAAATTAATGAATGGTATACCTCTGTTCTTAAATTTTATGACATGTAAAATTTTTTTTTTTTTTTAGTAACGCTAATTTTTTTTTATATTGATGTGACCATTTTTTTTTTTTTTTTTTTTTTATGTAATTGATACGCAAAAATTTATTGCATTGTGTAATATGTACAGTTGTAAACACGTATTTATACATACACATATATATATGTTTACACTTTTAATACAAATATGTTAATAATTATTTTATACGAATCAAATGTGCAGAAGATATATACATACATATATATGAGAGAAATTGCGAAATGCAAATACGAAGTTGCAAGTTGCTAATTCCTTTTTATAAAAATTATTTATAAATGAGCTTCCAAAGTTTGTTTACATTACTTATATTAATCAAATGTGTTATATGTGCAAAAACAAAATATAATATCAAGCTATCAAGGACCTATTTAAAATTTTTGGGATGGGAGAAAAACATCAAAACTACGCAGATAAAACCTTTATATATTAACAGAATAAATTTGTTAGGAAGAAAAAGCAATAACATATGTAACAATTTTAAGCATAATTTATTTATTAACAAACATTACTTGAAAGATTGCTTTATAAGAAATTCCTATAAAAATGTAAGTATAATAAAAATTAGGCGTTTTAATAAACTATGGGCTAAAAAAAAAGGCGTAGGAAGCACAAAAAATGGTAGGGATAGTAACCCCAAGAACTTGGGTGTAAAGGTATTAGGAAATAATTTTGCGCATGCTGGTAATATTATAGTTAGACAAAGAGGAAGAACCTTTAAGCCTGGATATGGGGTAAAACAAGGAAGAGATTATACACTAACTGCCATCAAATCCGGAAAGGTTCATTTTTTTAACCGCGTTGTAAGCATTATCGATGTTAGTAATCCTAAGCCAATGACATTTAGAGATGTTTACCGAGAGGATCCTACCATCATAAGTTTATCAAAAATGTGGACATCAGTTTAATAAATAAAAAAGATGGATAACATAAAGGTGCTTAAAAAATATTCAGAGAAAAAATTAAAAGGATAGAGACATATATATTATTTTTAATATTTGTTAAGATTCCTAAATATTTATAACATTTTAATATATATATGTTCTTATATATACTAATGTAAGTTTTATCATTTTTACAATTTTTTTTTCAAGTGAAATGTACTATAAAATTCGACTCTTCATTTTCTTTGGATGTAGATCCAAAAGGCTGTAAATGTCTCCTTTATAGGCATTATTTATTTAAGTTGAACTTGCTTATATATACATGTGCATACATATGTACAAGCATATGTACATACATATATACATTTGTGTGTGCTTTTGTAGAAAGCATGCTTCAGCAGTTTGTAAAAGTTATATGAAATTTACATTCTCTCTTTTAAAAATGACCTTTGAACTTTATATTGTGACTTACTACTTACTATCTTTTCGTATTAATCATTTTTTTGTTAAAATTAAATATGCAGTATAATTTAACTGCTTTTCAAGAGAAATATGAAAAGATAAAATCAAGGTAACTACCATACAATGAGTAAAAATTAATCAGTAATCATTAATGGTATTATGTTATTTTATTTTTTCCCCACCCCTTATATATAGAATAAACAATTGTTTATTTTAAAAATTATTACAAATTCATGTTATATATATATATTTTTTTTTTTCTTTATATATGGGGAAAATAGTTATTTTTTTTAAAAATTATGTACAATTCATATATTTTTTTTTTTTTTTATTCTGATTTATGATTATATTAATATGGAGAAGAATACGTTATGAAGTAATATACAAACTGTGTATTACAATTTCGTTTAAAGGTATATATTATTTTAATAATGGTTTAAATTTAAACTATGGCCTCCTTTGTCAGTTGAAGAAATATGTTCTTACAAAGTCGTAGTTACTTATCAGCTTAAATTTAAAAAAAAAAAAAAAAAATGGCTAGCTCTGGTGCGTCTTACTATGTATAAATCTTGTGTGTATATATGTATGTATAAGCAAATTTCTGTGGTTACAACATAATAATGCATAGAACATAAAAAAATCAACGTTTTATAAAATTTAATTTTATGTTTCTTTTACAACTGTAAAAAGCACAGTGTTAGTTAAATAAAGTCTCATTAAGACAAAAATATTTCAGACTTCAGATAGTCCATACGTTATTTTATTTTATTTTGTAAATATTTGATATATTTGGTTGCAACTGAAAAATAAAATAATAATTATACCATTTTTTAACAGGCAATTTTTTTTTTTTTTTTTTTTTAACAATTTATACTTACAAAATGTATGAGATATCATAACAAAAATAACAAATATAATTTTTATTTAAACTTTTATCAAGATCTGTTCATTAAAGTGCGTCTTTAACTAAAAAATAAAAAAAAAAGTTAAAATAATAACAGTAGTAATAATATTAATAATGTACACAAGCCAAAAGACAAATTATGAATACACTAATCCGATGATATTAAATATAAATAATAAAAATGTGAATCCTTATAAAAATGAAAATATAGTAAGCGGTCCATCCAATATATCTCGAAGCATACTTCCTTTACCAATAGATTACCAAGGATATGGATTAAAGAATAATAATACAAACCGCTTTAATAATCAAAATAATTTTAATGGAAGCGAAAATTCAAAAATATATGTGCAACATAGTAGAGTTGGGGACAAATTTGAAACAGCATCTTTGAAACATAGTATTTCTCGCTATATACCCGAAAATAGAAAGGAAGGAAAGCAAATGATTAATCTTTTTAACAAAATGAAACATGATGATATAAACAAAAATACTAGTAACTACATGAATGCAAATTCAATGGTAGTACCTACAAATTTTAGTTCCAGTATTAGTACACCATTAAAATCATATTATAAAAACAATCCTAAAATTATTTATGAAAATCAAAATATGAAATTTCCTATTAATAGAGTGAGTTCTCTAGAAAAGGCGAAAAGTGTAAATTCTATTACTATAGGAAATGTAAAACGCAATAATAAAGAAATATCAAGCATAAAGGAACAGCAAAAGGTTGTATACGCTCCTCCCATAAAAAAAAATATAAATGATTCGGCGATAATAATGAAAGAAGGTTCAGTTCTATTAGAATATTCAAAAATAAAGGATGATAACGTAAAGGTCAGGGAACAAAAGACATTATTTTGGGGAGATGTAAAAAGCAAGGATAATATTATGTTTTCAAGAAATTCTCATAGAAAGAATGATATATCTGAAGCACACGATGTTCATATAAACAAAAAGGCAGAAAAAGTTGAAGAAAAACAACAACAAAAAAATAATAGAAGGGAGGGTGAAAAAAAAAATAATAGAAAAGAAGGGGAACAAAAAAATATTAATAGAAGAGAGGAAGAAGTAAAAAAATATAATAGAAGTGAGGAAGAAGTAAAAAATAAGGAAGTATACTTAACACATAAAGAGAATAATTTTACACAGAATAACAAAAAAAAGGGAGGAAATAGAAAAGATAAACAAATAAACATATCTTTAGAAGGTAGCAAGAAAAGAAGTAAAGAAAAAACAAAAATTCAAAGTAAAACGTTAACTTACAAAATTATTAAAGGTGAATTGCCTTGCACCACTTCAAATAATTTCAAAGAAGATTCATTAAATTTAAACAATGGTTTAAAAACATTTGAAAATATTATTGTGGTTGATAGAAATCATGTTCTTAAAATATGGAATGGATATGAATGGGAAGAAATGGAGAACTATTTTAATTTTTTTATGAAAGCAAGATATGATAATAAAGGTAATATTTGGTGCATAAATAATTCTTACGAAATTTTAAAGTTAATGAAGAACAGGTTTAAAAATTTTGGCAATTTAGCTAATGAAGAGATTATTGATATAGCGTTTGATAGAAAAAATATATTATGGTGTATAAACCGTAAGGGGGAATTGTTAAAATGGAATAAAACGAAATGGTGTAAAATAAAATATAGGGGTTTTCATAAATTATCAAGTTTATCTTTTGATAATAAGGGGGACCTATGGGCTGTTAACTCAAAGAGAGCATTAGCTATTTGGAATAAAAATGAATGTAATTGGAATGAAATAATAATAAAAGATAATTTAAAAATATCTTGTATAGACTTTGATGCTAAGGGGAAAATTTGGGTAATTTCGAATTCCGGTGCGTTATTAACATATTCTTGTGGGAATTGGATAAATTTTGGACATGTATGTTTAGACAAGTTAATATCCATAGGGTTTAAGAAGTAATATTAGGGAAAAATCAAATAGTAGATATACGAAAAATTGAGCGCAATTTAGTTACAGTAAAAATATTAGCAGGAGAATGGGTTGAATAGGAATAGAGAAGGTAAATATAATGATTAAATTTATACCATTATATTTTCATTTCGTTTCTTCCTTATAATGGTGGATATAATGATGAACAGTTGTGCTTATATTACGGAACACAAAGCATGGACCAAGTTCGGATATACATATATATATGAATATATATCTTAACACTTTGCCCCCTTATAGTTTGAGTAATAATGTATATACTATTTGACAACATAAATTCTGATGCAAAAATATGCATGGATTTTTTTGCTAATTTTTAAGTAATTTTTTATCCGACTTTGTATAATCTTTATGAATTTTTGTAAGAAATTCTGTATAATTTTTATTACTTTTTTTCTGCAAATTTGTCTTACTTTTTAAGCATTTTTTTTTTTTTATATATCTTGCTTGTCCATTTATAAAGACATCTTTGTCCAGTTGTTCTGTTATCGTTTATAATTCATTTGTCGATAATTTTTCATTATTCATTTTATTTTTAACTTTATACACATTTGGAATGAACATCTGTAGCGGGAAAACGCAGTGTCTTCCTGTTTTTCTGCTCTAATAATTAATGCGTAAAATGTTACATGAATTTTACAATATTAATATATATATATGTATGAATATCTATTATGTTTATGCATTTGTATATGTATGTGTATATGTATGTATGCTGTATACTCGGCAACGCCCCTTTATATTTTAAGAAAATACGTTCAACATGGACAAATGAAATTCAGTTGTATCGTTAAAATAAAGCATTATTTTTAAAGAGAAAAAGGGGTGAAAACATTTAGTACCTGTTATAACCCCAAAACATATGGAACAAATAATTATGGTAATTTTAAACATTTTAATTAAAATAGAATAGTTAAGAAAACAAAAATAACTGGAACATGAACTATTAAGAAATATTTATATGGATAATTTTTAACTTATATCTTTTTTCGATGGCAATGTATATATTTAGCGAGAATATATGTATAAATTTCATAAAAAAAAAACAATTAAAAAAAAAGATATTAACTTCTCAAAATGAAAGTACCAAATAAAAATAATGAACTTAAATTTTTTGTAATTAGAAAAGTTATTACACAGGAATTTGACGGTAATAACAAATAAAAAAAATAAAAGTAGGAAGAAGTGGGAGTTTACATATTGTGTATAGGTGCCTACCCATACATATGTAACAAAATATATACATGCACACAAACACATTTGCATATTATGGAAAACACTATGAATGTTTAAAAGAGAGATTACATAGTCTGGGGAGGGGAAGTAAATGAAGCAAAAGTTTCAATAAACCCTTTTAACAGGGGGAACGTGCTTCATTTCGTTGTCTAATGGTTCTGTAATAACTTTCCTATATGTAGTAAAATATTTGGAATTTTCAACATTTCTATCAGTCATCCAGGTTAAAGAATGTTTTAAAAAATTTTTATCATCCCGTTCAGGAAAGTCATCACGTGCATGTGCCCCTCTCGATTCTTTTCTGTCTATGGCAGCTAATATTGTTTGGGAGGCGAGGGTTAATAAATTTTCAAGCTCTAATGTTTCTAATAAATCCGTATTCCATGTTAAGGTTTTATCGTTAACATATATATCTTTAAAAAGAGAACATATATCAAGTATTTGTTTATATCCTTCTTCTAATAATGGACCAATACGAAAAACGGAAGCATGTTTTTGCATGCATAGTTGCATTTTTTTTCTTACATGAGATGTCTGAATGTTTCCTTTATTAAATCTTATTTGATCTATTCTTTGTAATGTTTCTTCTCCTATATTTCCTAAGTTTCCATTTATTGGGGGCAAATTCGGCTTATCTATTTCCATAATAGTTAGTGCAGCTCTTTTACCGAATACTACAATGTCTAACAAAGAATTTGCTCCTAGTCTGTTAGCTCCATGAACAGATGCAGATGCTGCTTCTCCTGCTGCGTAAAGACCTTTAACAATAATATCATCTGTTGATTTGTTTTTTAATTTTTTAAAATCCACACTCTGTGTTAATACTTGCGTTTTGTAATTTGTTGGTATTCCTCCCATGTTATAATGAACAGTTGGTAAAACTGGTATGTATTGTTTCGTAACATCTACCCCTGCAAATATTTTAGCTGTTTCCATAATACCAGGTAGCCTTTCTTTTATTGTTTCATAGGGTAAATGAGTTAAGTCTAGATAGATATGATCTGCATTTGGACCACATCCTCTTTGTTCATTTATTTCTATAGTCATAGCTCTACTAACTACATCTCGACTTGCCAAATCTTTAGCTTTAGGTGCATATCTCATCATAAATGCTTCTCCTTCTTTATTTCTTAAAATGCCACCTTCTCCTCTACAACCTTCAGTAATTAAACAACCAGCTGGGTATATACCAGTTGGATGGAATTGCACAAATTCTAAATCCTGTAATGGTAGTTTACTACGTGCAACTACTGCGTTCCCATCACCTGTACATGCATGAGCAGATGTGCAAGATAAGTACGCTCTACCATAACCTCCTGTTGCAATGACTGTATGTGGTGAAAAAAACCTATGTATTTTCCCATCTGCTATGTTTATACATATAACACCAATACATTCGTTCGGATTTAACATTAGTAAATCTAACACAAAATATTCAACAAAAAAGATACAATTATATGAAAGGGATTGTCCATATAATGTATGTAACATGGCATGCCCTGTTCTATCGGCAGCAGCTGCACATCTATATGCTTGTCCTCCTTTACCAAATTTTAAACTTTGCCCCCCAAAAGCTCTTTGATATATTTTCCCATCTTTCGTTCTAGAAAAAGGAAGACCAAATTCTTCTAATTCTAAAATAGATTCAGGTGCTTCTCTACACATGTAATGTATAGCATTCTGATCTCCTAACCAATCTGATCCTTTAATAGTATCGTAGGCATGCCATCTCCAATCATCTTCTGTCATATTACCTAATGCAGCGTTTATACCTCCTTGAGCTGCTACTGTATGAGATCTGGTTGGAAATAATTTACTTATACAAGCTACCTTATATTTATTTTTAGATAATTCTAAGGCAGAGCGTAACCCTGCCCCACCTGCACCTACAATAACAGCATCATAGTGGTGATCTGTCACATCATAAGCTTTGCTTTTCAGACTAGAAAATCTCGAATAACTCGTATGCATAAATTGTATGTACTTTTTGCAGTTCTTAATCATCCTTTACACCTATTTTATCTTTCTCACAACCAGATAATAGTAAAGCCATAAATAAGTATAAAGTGGAGGTGGGAATACTGTGAAGGTAAGGCACATGAACAAGGAAATAAACAAATCAGACGTATCAAATTGGTTATTTGCATTTACAAAAGTTGCATATGTTTATATATACTAATATATACATATATATTAATATATATATCGCAGTACTAATACATGTTCGCGATTATAGGATGAGAAAGCGATACTGCAGTGGTATTATATTATTTGTTTGAGGCAAAAATTATTAAATTAAAAAAAGAAAAAAGAAAAAAAAAAGGTAGAAGCAGGAGAAACTACATTTTATTTTAATAACATACCATAAATAAAACGTTTTTGTAAAAGTATTAAATTGTATTCTTATAATATTCCTTACACATAATAAAGCAACAACTGATCTTTTCTCTTTTTTCTCTTTCCTCCGGGAAACACAAATGAATGATACTTAAATAGGTGGGAAAAAAGAACGTTTTAAAAATAATCTCCTTTTTATAAAATGAGTGCAAATACATATGAATTTATACACATAATACTTGTAGAAAAGGTAAATTTGGGTAAATGAAAAATATTCGTAAAAAATAAAAAAAATAAAATATAAATTAATAAAATAATATAAAATTTTTTATCTCTTTGAGTGAGAATAATTTTCCATTTTAAAAAAAAAAAAAAAGAAAGAAAGGAGCCTTTATAATGTAATATTAAAATCAAATTTTGTACAATTTGATTGAAGTAACTTCACCTTTTATGCAGCAATACTGTTTTAACATAATTTTGTTTTGTTTTTTTTTTTTTCATAAGAAACAGTATAAAGCATTATAGTCTCTACACAATTAGTAAAAAGTAAAAAATATGGATATTATACATTAAAAAAGAAAAAAAATATGAACACACCATTTGAAGGAAATTAAATGCTTAAAAATGGATATAACAAAATTAATAAAAAATAATAGAAAGAGGGAAAGAAAAAATAAGTAAGTACTAAATCAAAACAGGTGTAGCTACTAAAGTATAATTTCCAAAATAAGAATAATCACAAAAACACATAAACATAATACATGATGAATTTAAAAGCTACAAAAAGAAAATTTATGCACACGTAAACGTTATTATACCTGTATAATTTTATTAGTAAAAACCGTTCAAACGTTATATATATATATATATATCATGTTAGGTATCGAAGGAGTACATATTTGTACATATGTATATATATATTGTGGATGTGTTATGTTTATATTTACCAGATTAACAATTCAAAGCAAACACGTGAGACGACCCACTTGGTAAAGTAACCCAAAAAATTATGATACTCATGTGTATAACAAAATGAGTAAACAACTAAAAAAATATATATTTTACTTTTATCAGCGTTATATTTTTTTTTATATTTTTGTTTTATTTGGGAATTTTATTGTACATTAACTGCAGTAGTACATTCACTTTGATGTTTTAACCTAATTTTTGCATTAAATTAAAAATTAGGCTAATAAAAAATTCCCCAAAACAATTAAAATTAACTCATTTGTTTCAAAATTAATTGGAAAAAAAAAAAAAAATGAACGAAAAAGGAAGCAGTTTTTTTAAGAGTTTTTTTTCTGCTTGACATAATAAAACAATACCTGGTTGTAAACATTATGAAAATATAGATAATATTTGATCATATACATGTACGTATTTATATACATATATATAATTATACATATATATGTGTGAGTGTTTATTTTTTTTGTTTAGTGAACGTGCTTTATTATTTAAACCTAAGTAATGGTACTTTTATATGTTCTCATATTTATGAAAAGATATACATATATATTCACGCACATTAGTGTAAATACATTTTTTATATGTTCGTAAGGGCGTATCCATGTGTATCTTTTTCGGAATGATTTCTTTCCCATTTTTTTTGAAAAGGCGAAATAAAAGCAGCACATGTTATCGTGTATATACGTACATATGTTAATAAAATAATATTAAAAACAGTTTGTATTTTGAGAAAGAATAAACCAATAAGTAAGACTCACATTCAAAGGAATTGTCATTATATATCTGTAAAGGAGTTTAAGCAAACATTTAATCGTCTTCATTTTTTGAAGTGAAATGACAGTAACATAAATAGGAGTCCAGAAAATAAACATACATATATGTATATATGTATGTATATATGTATGTATATATGTATGTATATATGTATGTATGTATATATGTATGTATATATGTATGTATGTATATATGTATGTATGTATGTATGTATATATGTATGTATATATGTATGTATATATGTATGTATATATGTATGTATGTATATATGTATATATATATGTATGTATATATGTATGTATATATGTATGTATATATGTATGTATGTGCGTGTGTTTTTATGTATGTATGTAAATAAACATGTGCATATATGCTCGTGGATGTGTGTGAGACCTTAGTCCATAGCTCCATTTTAATATTTTCCATTCCTTAAATTGGTTCAATCAAAGAAAGAGCAGTTCGCCAAATAATTTAATAGGGGTGTATACATATTATCAAATTAAAAACGTCTGAAGCAAGCACTGATATTTTGTATTCCAATCAGATATCTGGAATTTATATCATTAGAAATGACTTTAAAAATAACAATGAAAATATTGAACAGTTATTTTATTTCTCTTAGCTTTCTTTGAATTTTCTTTTTGAAAGAAATTAAACTTTTGCAATAATAAGCAAGTACAGAAAAATGGTAAATCAAAATAATGGAATTTTTTCAAAGTTAACAGGTAATACTATTTATGTTTTTTTAGTAATAAAAAAAAGATAAATGAAAAATGAAAAAAAAAAAGAAAAAAAAGAATTTTATGATAAGAGGAACTAGACATGGACAGAATTTATAAAAATACATAACAACATATGAGAAATACATCTAGAAAACGTCGTTTTCCATACGTTTATCGATATATTTACACGTATATGTATGTATGTACGTATGTGCGTGATATCTTTTAAAAATTAAACATATAAGTTTCATTTTATCTATTAAAAGTTAATTATTTTGACATAATGTTAATGTATGTATGCACGTGCATGTATAAAAAAAAAAAAAATTTCTTTTTGCCTTTGCGTATGGGCTTGATTTTTTCTCAGGTCTGACATTTACCCTCTTTAAACTGAATATAGAAAACATTAATGAAGAAATTGATGAAAATATAAGTCCACTAGAGAAGGCAGTTTTGTTTGGTAGCAGTAATTTAAAATGCCGAAAGATAATATTTATGAAAGATTTAATGAAATTACTAAATAATATAAATTACGAGAATTTTAAGAAATATATTTACCCATTAATAGTAAAATTAAGTGATGATAATAACATAGAAATAAAAAATGAAATATGTAATAAAATAGGAGACTTATGTGCATACCTTTTACAAAATAATAATGACAGTGATGGTTGTGAAGACATAATAAAATTGATATTTCCAATTCTTGATAAATTTATAAAAAGTTATGATAATAAAAGTATCATAGGAAATGTAATGAAATCGTTATTAATATTATCTACTCATATTAATTCAAAATATAGAAAGAATATTATATTCCCATTTATATTATCTCTTATAACAAATGAAGAGTATAAAGCAATTGGTTTTATTTTATTAATTAAGATATGTCATATATTTGAGAGAGACATAATATTCAGTTTTTTAATTCCATATACTGAATATTTTTTTAAGAAAAAAGATGAAGAAATTAAAATATACACCTCTTCTTATTTTTATAATATTTGTAAAATGTTAAAAGAAGAAGATTTATCAAGAATTTTTCTTATTTTTAAAAATATGTGTAATGATGAAAATGATATAATTAAAATAATAAATATTTATAATTGTGCTCATATCTCTTCTTTATATTCGAAAACGTTATTTTTTAATTTCTTTGTACCATTGTTTAATAATTTTTTAAGAAATGGAAATTTGTATATTTTTTATTATTCCTTAATAAACTTACTATTTTTTATATGCATTTTTGAGGATATTAATTTAATACACCCGTTTTATGTCCACAAAATTATTTTCTTTTTTAACAATGTTTTCTCGTCTCATCTGTTTACATTAAATTACTTAAACGAAACGGCAAAAAAAAAGAACAATTATTTTTTTCTGAATATAACAAAGGATGAAAATACCTACATAGAAGGGGCAGAAACAAACGAAGGTATAGAAAAAGATATAGTAGCACCAATTGAAGATGTTAATCAAGAAGGGTTTGAAGTTGATAAAAATAACATAGATCGTACGACTATTTCTGAATCCCTTATTGGTCTTGCTAATCTCGTTTCAAAACCATCAAGAGAATTTCACCCTTCCTTTCGTTCTATAAAGGAAGACATTGCATATACAAAAGAGGATAAGGAAGGGCTAATAGTGGACGAATTGATAAATATGAACATAATGAGAATAGAAAAAGAAGTACGGAGTAGTAGTTGTAGTACTACTACTAATGAAAATCATTCTGTTGTACCACAAAAAGGGGAAAAAAGATGTTCGAGTATAAATGATAATTTATTGGAAAGGGAAGATATAATAATAGAGGGTGATTTATTGATTAAAAGAAATTATGAAATTAACAATTTGCACGAACATTTACAGGATGAGAATAAAAGTGAAGAAGCAAATGTAAAACTAAATGGGAAAATTACGACACAGTCGAATGGATTAAATCATGATATGATAACTTGTAACTCCAGTATTAAAGAGGAAAGAAGCAAAAGTTCTGGGGAAATAGCGACGGAGGAAAATGCCCTTATATACCCATCTAAAAGTGAAGGTGAAGGTGTAGCGGTAGTGACCAGTGAGGGGTGCTTTGAGATAAAGGAAGGGGATGTAAAAGTGATGGATAGAGTAGAAATAATGAAGAAGGCAAAAGGGGAAACATACGTGAAAGGGGAAGAAAATGAGAAAGAAAAGGATGTTCATTATTCATCTTCATCGGGTAATGAACCAAATAGTTCTTCGAGTATATTAATTGAAGGTGCAGGTGACATATGTATAGAACACAATGAATATAATATAATAAATGGATATTATGAAAAACCTCAAGAAGTATTGGAAGAAAAGGATATAAATAATAATGGAATTATTAAGATTAATGAAAAAGTGGAAGAGGGGGGAACATTATTAATTCCCTCTTCATCTGCATTGTTAGAGACGTCTTACTCAACTTCTATGCTTCCGTCAATTTCAGCATCATCAAACGGTATGTTGTCGTCTTCGTCAATTTTTTTCAATAATAATTTAATCAATGATCTTATAATTAATAATACTCATTTTTGTGTAAGCATAAGTCAATTTTTTCAAATACACGGCAATGACGACCGTTACGGAAGAATTGATAATTATCACTCGGTAAAAAGAGTAGAAACCGAGGAAGAGGAACAGAAAGAAGAAAAGAAAGGTGTGGATGGAAAAAATGTTGGATACATGGAGGGGGAAAGTAGGAGAAACGAATTTGTTCATTTAAATGAAAATGACTTAACTGATATAGATAACACATTTAACCATGACAAAACAATCGATATAAATTTAATAAAAGGATGTTATTATAACGAGTTGGAGTTAATTAAAAGCAGTATGATATATGGTAAAATTTTTTTAAAAAAAAAGAAAGAGGAGAATAAAAATAAAAAGGGAAATAATGATCCTATTAACTATGATAATAATGATGATGACAATGATATATACAACATTGGAGCCATTGATTTTGATTCCATAAAAAAAAAATTTTTTTTTGACACGCCAAATAATATTATTGTCTCACATAATATAAATGCAGTATATATTTCAGCACTACATATACCCATGTTAATTTTAATCTTTAGAGAATATTTCTTTAGATTCTTTTCGCATGTTTTTTTTTTCATATGTACATACCCGTATTATTTTATAAGGAAAATTATAGCATCCTTATTTTATGATATTTTACATAATTTATTCGACGCAAAATTTTTAAAAATTAATGTTGAAAAGTTAAATAAGGAACAAGAAAAATTGAACAACCTTATACGAAAGGAAGATAATAGAATGAGAAGAGGAAAAAATACTAGTAGTCTCCATTTATCACATTCCATAAAAGCAGAAAATAAAAAATACAGAAATGATTTTAAAAATGTACAAAGAAATGAATACACAGAAATAATGCACACATTTAACAATGATTATGCGACTTATTATAGTATGAAACGAATACAAAATATTAAATTAGTAGAAGACGAGTTGAACAATGAATGTAAGGAGAATGCATATACAGACAACATTAGGGGAGATAAAGTTGTAGTTCGTTTGAGAAGCGCTTCGACTAATGTGAAGAGCAGATCGAACCGGTTAACCGAGAGAAAGAAAGAGAAGAACAATTGTAATGACACATATAAGCAGGAAAAAGAAACGAGCAAAAGGGGGAAAAAAGAGAGTATAGAAATTGTGAGGGAAATTAAGAGAAAGGATATTGGGAAAGATAATAGGGAAAATAATGAGAAAGATAGTAAGGAAAATAATGGGGAAGATAGTAAGGAAAATAATGAGGAAGACAATAGGGAAGACAATAGGGAAGACAATGGGAAAGACAATGGGGAAGACAGTGGGGAAGACAATGGGGAAGATAATAGGGAAGATAATAGGGAAGACAATGGGAAAGACAATGGGGAAGACAGTGGGGAAGACAATGGGGAAGATAATAGGGAAGATAATAGGGAAGATAATTGGACAGACAAGCGCAATATAAATTCGGAGAAAAATGGAACAAATCAAAATAAAGAAAAAACAGATAAATTTGAAAATTCAGAAAGTTATAATAAGATAATAAAAAGAATACAAAAGCAAATCAATGCAAATTTATATGAAAGCGATTTTTTTATAAATGAGGAAAATGAAAATTTTTTCTTTTATAAAAAATTTCTTAATAAATATGAAAATGTTTATATAAAATTTATAGAGAAATTTAAAAAGTATTACACGAATGATTCATTATTATTTTTTTTCCACTTTTTTATTTACTATTTTTTAAGAGATTCAAATGTATTAGTTAAAAAAGCGATTTTAAAAAATTATGATAAAATTATATCTTTCTTTCCTTGTTCAATACAAAAAATACTTATGTCTTATTTGTTTCATGTTTTAGAATTTAAGACGCTAAATTATTCGTTACGCAGAAAAGTTTCAAAAATTATTTTTAGGATAGTATCAAAAACTGATGATGCCAGGTTAGTTAGGAATTGTCTTTTTCCCATATTTCTTAGGTACCATTGATTTTAAATATTCCCTTCTATCGCATCGTTCTGAATGGGAGTATGGTCATAAGTATATGTATGTGCATTTAAGTGTACTCTTAGATGTAACATGTTCGCGTAAATACTTACTCATTTTATGCAGATATATGTTTCTACGTAAGCATGTATATAAATATATATATTTGTACGCATACGTGTATATATATACACCGTTTTTCCCATTTTTCAGGTTATGCAAAGATGAAGTTGCAGCTATTCGCTTATACACCTCAAGCTATTTTTACCTGTTCTTAATAAAGGGGTGCCCCCGTCTATAGTATTGCAAAAAAAAGAAAAAAAAGTTTAAGAAAAAAAAAATTTATTTTTTAATTATATTGTTACAATACTTTTAACAAAAAAAGAAGTAAAATATAGATTATTTATAACAATTTAATAAAACTTATAATTCACTTTTTCTTATTTTTTTTTAAAAGCAATTTTTTTAAGGGGAATGGAGAGTTATTACCAGTAGAAGAATACAAAAAAGGTTCATACAATGAAAAAAAAGAATGAACTTACAAAGTTGAAAGTATTGAAAATGATATATTATTACTTCTCCCTTTTTTTTTTCGTAAATATACAGATATAGTAGTAACAAATGAAAACAATTACAAACTACAGAGTCGTTCCTTCACGGGTGGAGACGAAGTGTCTTTAATAAAAACAGTTATAATCACATTTGCAAAGTAAAAAGAAAAAAATAAAATATAATAATAACATATTCAATCAATAAAATATCAAGTTTAAAAAAGGATAGAATTTAAAACATTTGGATTGTTCTAACAACATTTATTAATTTTGTTTTTACATTTTCAGGAGTAATCATTTTTATGATAGGCAAATTTTTATAAATATGTGTGATAAAATAATACAGTAATAATAGCGAAATTATAAGAAAATTTATTTGTAAATATGTTACTTAAAATGAATATTACCTGCTCCGTTTTATTATAACTTTAACACATAAACGTGTATATTATGTTAATTTTGGTCAATAAAGTAATAATGTGTTATTGTTTTATATATTTATTCATTTTATTTTTATTTTTTTTTTTTTCTCCCCCCTTTTCAGTGAATGCCCTAAGAATTTATTTTTGCTGTACTTTTTAAAACCATTTGTAATCTTATCAGATGATAAAATTAAAGTTGTTAGAATTACTTGGGAGACATGCGTACTTTCGCAATTTAAAAAAAAGAGGCAGCTTTCGAATGTTTCGAATGTAAGTGCTGCACATATATATATATATATATATATATATATATATATATATATATATACATATATGTATGCGTGTCTGTGGTTATTTATTCATATGTACAAGTATTTTATGTGTACCCGTAAATACTTATGTGTTAGAATAGTTACGTAGCGAGATACTTATTCCCCTTTTTTTATTTTATTTTTTAGGTTTTTGAAAAATTAAATGAGGTGTATGAGAAATATGGAAAGGCAGCCGTAAGCAAATGTAACTTAGCTGATCTTAGTAGCTCGAATAATGCGTCTATTAAAACATTTGATTTACATGATTTGGATGATTAACTTTATTTTTTAAAGTTTTACATGGGATTCCTAGTATGGACATATATACATGTATGTGTACATATGTAAGTATGTATTTTCCATGTAAAGAAGTGTACACAGAATAAGACCTCATGCCATTTTTTATTTTTTAATTTTTTCTAAATGTTTGTACATGTGTTACTAATGTTAGCTTTCCCCTAATGCAGAACATTTGTTATTGTATAATCTACATAGGATATTCTATCATTTCTTGTTTGATTTTACATAAAATAAGATTTCAGAATAAAAGAAAACAAAAATGTGCTAACCCTAATTTTATATTTACTTATGCACATATTTTAACATTCTCTTATGCTTAGGATGTTTTTAAAGAATTATAAAATGTGTTACATTATTTGTGAATCATCATATTTATTTATTTTTATTTTTTTTTTTTTTGTTTCATTTTTTTACCCTATTTTTAATTTTCTTTCACGTCCTTTCACCTCGTTGCAATTCTTTTCATTTCAGCTTTGTTTTAGTTACGTCAAACGCTTAATGTATTTATTTAAACGAAACATCAAATAATTTTAAATGTTGAATAAATTGTTTTGTCTAAAATAAAAGTAACAACTTATTAGAAATGTATTTACAACTGAGGAATAATAAACTGGGTGTATAATATGGAAAAATGACAATAAATCAAAAGACGCAAAATGTTCCTTGTGCGCTATTTTTAACTAATGTATTTTTAAATTATATCGAATACTTCTATTAATAGCACCTTTGTATATTATCCGAGGTAAGATGGGAAGAAGTTTCACAAGACAGGATATAATGGTATAATATGGGAAAGAAATTACATATGCATATGTACATGCACATGTGTATATGTACATGTTTACACTTGAGCGAATTTCCTTGGCGCGTAAGACACGCAAAGCTTTACTTAGGATAGGCTTTTATTAGAATAATATTGTTACTGTTTTGGATATGCCTGAATATTTCGTCTACTTTTGAAATTTTTTTTATGTGATTTAATATCAAGTTTATTTTGAAGTATATATGTAAAGAGTACTTGGTGTCTTTTAATTTTTGCGATTCTGTAAATTTTGTAATTTTATTACTTGTTTGAAAATTTGAAAAATTTCTATGCTTTTTTTTGTTCTCATCTTCCCTATACTTATTTTTTTTGTTAAGTTTTTTTCTAATAGTGGCATCACTGTTATAAATTAAGAGAATGTCGACTGGGCTACCATTTAATAAAAACTTTTTTATTTTATTAATTTTTCTATCCATATCAAACATTTCACAATTATAATATATTTGAATTTTTTTTGTTTTAACCGATGGATCTATGTTATAATAAGGATAATTCTTTTTGTAAATAATTGAGTTTATACTTCCTTCTTTGTTCATTATATTGCATACTTTATCTACTTCAATACATGTAGGCACTATCCTTTCCTTAACCCTCGATTTGATATCTTCTAAAGTCATTTCATCGTTTTTACCCTTACTAGACCTCACTTCTTCCCCTTTGAGTATTCCCGATTTGTTTGTTTCCTTTTTTGTTATTCCCGATTGTTTTATAATGTGTTCCTGTTCCTGTTCCTGCCTCTGCTGATGTTGTTGTACCTCTTTCGGTTCAACCCTTTCAATGGATTTATACGCAGTTACCTCCTTTTTAGGAACCCTCTCATACGTATTATTACTCACATATCGCACATATTTATTTTCTAAAAAAATATATAAGGCCTGTTTTGTTATATGATAATACACGCATCTCTCATAATTAATTTTTCCTAAACCGTGTAATTTCGTTCTCAAATAATATTCCTTTATAAAAAAAGACTTACTTATAAAATATGAATAAAACAACATGCAGAAAAAATGTGTAACTGATTCTTGTATTATTATTAGGAAATAAAATAATTTTTTTTTTATTTAGCAAAAGTTTATTCATATTATTTTTTATAAACAAAAAAAAAAAAAAAAAAAAAAAATTTAATTGTTTACATACCTTTTTACCATTTATTAAAAATTATTATATCCTTAATTAGATAAAATGTAAAGAATTCATGTTTAAAAATGAATTCTCACGTAGCTGTATTCCCGTAAAGAAAAAAATTATAATTTCCTTTAAACATAGGAAAGAAGAAAGAACAAAAAAAATATACTTCAACAAATTTTGCACATATAGTCAATAATAATACGTATATGATAGTAGTAACAAAAAAAAAAAAAAAAAAAAAAAAAAAAATTAACGAAATGTAACGAAAGGAAAGGAATTTGTTTTATGCATTATGCCACTGTTTATGCTGTTTCATTTTTAAAGCAAAAATATAAGTTTTGTAAATTTATATAATGGCAAAATTGTAAGATCGTGATAAAAAAAAGGAAAACAGGGACAAAAAAAAAAAAAAAATAAGCAAAATACATAAAATATATGATATACATGATATACATGAATTACATGAAATATATGAAATGCATGATATACGAGAAATGCATGAAATAATTCCCCAATTAATCGTTAGACTGAACTAGGATAATCATAATTACACAATAGCACAGTAACAAAGTCAGAGAACTAAGAATATACTATATAGCGCAGTGAAATGCATTAAGCATAAATATATTACATCAATAAAAAGCACACTATATAACATAATACAGGATTAACTCTAATAATTGTTAACAATTTCGAAAATATTATGTCCAATGAATGAGAACAATAATGTATTAATAAAAATGAATTTTATTGTTCGCGTAAAAACGCATGTTTAGTGTGTGTAATTTCAACTTTTTTGCAAAAAAAAAAAATTATGAACAATTTACGAAGCTAATAAAGAAGAGTAAAAAAAAAAAGAAGAGTGAAGAATTTGAAGTGTGTGTGGGGAGAAAAATTAATGACATCTTAGGATACGCAATATATATATTTATTTATATATATGTGTGTATATGCGCATATATGTAAATATCTATCAGAGTACCTATTTTACAGGGAAAGAGTGCGGCATATATATATATATATATAAAATGGGAATATTATTTTCCTCAGTATTTTCTCGTTTATTTTCGAATAAAGAAATAAGGATATTAATATTAGGTTTAGATAATGCTGGTAAAACAACTATATTGAATAGATTACAATTAGGTGAAATTGTTCAGACAATACCTACAATTGGTTTTAATGTAGAAACAGTAAATTACAAAAATTTAAAATTACAAGTATGGGATTTGGGAGGACAGTCATCTATTAGACCTTACTGGAGGTGTTACTATAAAAATACAAATGCAATTATTTATGTTATTGATAGTTCAGATGGTGAAAGATTAATTAGTACCAAATATGAAATTAATATGATATTAAAGGAACCTGATTTAGAAGGAGTTTTATTAGTTATTTTTGCTAATAAACAAGATGTAAAAGATTGTCTTTCCATTTCTCAAATATCAAAAGATTTAAATTTGACATCAATAAGAGATAGGCAATGGGCCATCTTTAGTACAAGCGCTACTAAAAATCTGGGTATTACAGAGGCCCTAGATTGGATGGTAAACAATATGAAATAATTTTTTTTGAAAAAAAAGAAAAAAACATAATTGTTGAAGAGATTTACGAGCAAACATAAATCAAAGAGATGTAATAACCAATTATGCGCACACAAATAAATATACACATTTTGTATGCATTTAGTCAAATTTGAATTTGTATTTATCAATATATTATTTTGAATTTTTAAATCACTAATCATATGTATTAGTAAAAACGTATACATACATTTAATATATTTTATCAACATTTGTTATATGGGATAAACATTATATATACATATATATATTTGTGCATATTTTTATTCACAATTTATGTTTCTCATAAACTTTTCAATACTTTTATTCAACATTCATGTATATATATACATCTAAGCATATTATATGTATACAAACTCAATATATACATGCATATTCATTTTTATTTATTTTTTTCTTTTTTTTGTCGATTCCTTGTTTTAATTTATATTATCCAATTATTTTACAATATTTTATTTGTTTTTGCATTTCTATATTTCTGAATGTTATATTTATTATATAAAGAAAACTTTAAAACAATTTAAAATATGTAAAATTAATACATTTTTTTCATTAAATTTTTAACCACCTCAAAAATAATTGTATTACATTTGTTTCATATTAAATAATTTCATGTTATAATAACACATATTAATGAATATGAAGCAGTGCTGTTTTGTATGAATATTTTTCACATTCGTTAATAAGGGAGTATTATTGCTCTTTCGTCGTTAGTCCTCATTTTTCCTTTTTCGTCTATCTTCTTTCTTGTTTGTTTGCATACTTTTTTGTTTGTTACTTTGTTTTTGTTTTTTTCTTTTTTTTTTTTGTGCTTCTTCGTTAATATACAAGTAACATCATGAAAACAAACCGACTAAGGCCTGCCTTTTTACCACGAAGTGCAAGATAGTAATATTACACACTGTGAAATAATTATAGAATTATTGGAAATAAGTATAGTTACTGATAAAAATGCATTGTAATTAAATATGAAAATTTTCTTTTCAATATGAAAATGTATGTTGAATACTTATTTCTTTTTTTTTTTATATATATTTCTGTAAATGCTCTTTTTTTTTTTTTTTTTAACAGTTTTAACACCTCACTGATTAAATCAAAAATAGATATATTGGAAAACTATGCAAAAAAGAATCAGTTGCACAAACTAAGAATGGACGATTTATTTGAAGTTTTTAAATTGTAGATAGATTTTATACCTATCAAACATAAATATAAAACAAAAAATATAAAATACCATTACAAGAAGATAAAAATTATTTTAATTTAAATATTTTTTTCAGATCTAAGACAGAAGAGGACTACAAATTGTCTTTGCATTTATTAAACATCTATTACAATTTTGGGAGAAACTTAAATACTCAGCAAGATGTTAATATGTTTTTTATTTTCATTTTGAGGACTAATCAACTTAACGAAGCAAAAGATGTACTCATACATTATGAATAAAAAGAAAAATCTTATATAAGACTAAAGGAATAAAATAAATAAGTTGGAAATACAATTTATTTATTATTATCATTATTATTATTATTATTTATTATTTTATTTTTTTTATTTTACGATAAGTTATTTTACAAATCAATATTTCTTTTAATGTTTATCTCTCCATTAATAAGTGCTTTTTCTTTCTTTTTTTTTCCTCGTTTGAAGCTTTTAAAATATTTTAATGGATGGTTATTGTGTCCCCCTTCTAACAAATATATTTTATTATGTATGGAAGAGTTTTTAAACAAGAAAAAGTTCTATGATGTTAGAGAAATTTTTTCTTTTATTAGGCAGAATAAGTTATACCACTTTACAAAAAGAATATATATAAAAAAAAAAAAAAAAAGAAAAGTTTATAAGAACTATACTCATAACATATACGAAGATCATGCATATGTTTGATTTTTTATTGTATTTTATTATATCATATTTTACTTTTGTTGCTTAATTTTGCTTTATTTTATATTATTTATTTTTTTTTTTTTTTTTTGCATTAGTCAAATCAAATTAGAGAGCTCTTTTTACGCTATAACAATAAAGTCCATGCTCTTGCTGAAAAATAATTCTATTGAAGAGTCTATGATAGTTAAAAAAAATAAAAATAATGATTTTATATATTACAATTACGAATAATTTTTACACCATTTATAACAACAATAGATGATATATTCATGAATATACAAATGATTTATTTTCCTTTTTTCTTCCAAGATATATGATGATTCGTACAATATGTCTATTTATCTAACAAACGAAGTTCACAATTTGCTACTAGGTTATCTATTTCTGGACTACCGGCTTCGATGATATTATTTCCTACAATGCCTATTATGAGCGCAGACATATATATATATATATATGTATATACACATAAATACATACATATGCATGTGTAAACCTTTGTTTTTTATGCAGAACATAATTTATATTATTACCACAACGCGAAGAAGGACGAACGAGAGGTAGTTAATATTCACAATTTAAATGAAGTTATCTTTAATATTATTTTACAAATATTTGAATATATATCCTTTTTTCCATTGTCCCCTTTTTTTTAATTTTTAATTTAGAACTCAAACTTATTGGATTCTTACGAAGGAAATATACAACGCATAATTGTTATAACTTTAATAGATAAAAAAAAATAAAAAAGGCGTAAAAAATTTTTTGTGCTCAAATATATTCTTATATACGATTTAATTATGTTTCCATTTTTATATTATTTTATTTTTTTAACCCCCAGATACGACTAATAAATGAATTAATTAAAAATAGGACTTCTGTGAAATTATCTTCCAAAAGTTTGACTTTATTTGCATGGGCAAATATTTACTTTGATTTAAAAAAAATTCTTTCGTAATATTTATTAAAGGAAAAAAGAAAAAAGAAGAAAAAAAAAAAAAAATAATATAATTTAACTATTTTTGTAGTAGTTAATAACAAGATTATTACATAAAAACTATTTTTAGGAAATCAAATCATTCCCTAATGGATGTTGAGGAATGCAATAATTGGTTGGATATTTTAAAATTATCTTGCTTGTACAACCAAATACCTGAATGGTACATTCAGTATATTTTATCCATACTAGTTCTATATATACATGTATATATTGAATTATTCACAAATATATGAGTGTATATACGAGTGGATATATTAGTTAATATGTGTGTGTATATGTGTGGGTACATGCCTGTATATATATATGAGTATATAATTATGTGTATATTCGTATGTATAAATGTATGCGTTCCTGTATATGTATTTACAAACTATAAGTATTTATGCATATCTTAATATTATGATATGATCATCGTCAGTACAATACTTTTCTTTCCCCGTTATAGTCACTGCAGCCCATTTTCAGTAGAATTTAAAAATGTGTTAAAAAATATGAAGGATAATAAAGATGCTGTTACCGTAGGGATTAAATGAATATATAGAAAAAAAAAAAAAAAAAAGTAAAATAAAAATAGAAAGATAAACATAAAGAAATTTAATAAAAATTAAATATTTAAAATTTTAATCTTGTATTTTGTAGGCGCTGGAATACATTAATATTTACTTTAAAGAAGAATAAAAAAAAAGAAAAATTTTTTTTTTTATTTCCCAAATTTTTTTTTATTATATATTAAAAAAAATACATATAATTTACTTAATAAAAATTTTTAAAATAACATACAATTCTAATTTTATAATATATTTTGTAGTTTTATCACATTTTTGTTATTTTATCGCGTTTTAGTTATTTTTGAAAATAAATAAAAAAAGATAAATTATAAAAAGGCAAATCATTTGAAACAGTTTCTTTTTCTGTCTCGTTTTTGATCTACTATTTTTTCAAAATAAGCTTATTAAACCGTATTAAAAAAAAAAAAATTTTAAGTATACCAAAAGGATGCCATATTTTTCACTTGCAATATTATATATATATATTTATATTCTGATGTATGCTTTTGTATATATATTCATTATATATATGGATATTCGTACGTACATATCGAGATTAAAAAATAAAAAAATAGCTCTTGGTATATGCAGTATGATTTTTACTTCAATCTTATGTTGTATATTTATAAAGCCCTTTCAAATTTGTAGAATTTAAAAAAAAAAAAAAAAATATATATATATTATATTATATATATATATATGTGTATATATAGATATATAACAAACGAGTATTAAAATAGTTCAAATCGAAACGTACATTTCATTATTATTACATTTTTAATACAAATAATTAAAAAGGTATATAATTAAACATAAATTTTCGCAGTATATATATGACAGAAATAAGTGTATGCATTAAACCAAGCACGAATAATTATTATTATTCAGAATTTTTCCTTTAGTATGAATATTATATATATACGTAATATATATATATATATATATAACTAAATGAAAAAATAATTTATGGAAAAATTTAACTTTATCATTATTACTAATATAACTTTTACTAATTTTTTTCAGGCGAGAGAATTGATTTTATTAATATATATATAGTCATTTATTTATGCAGTTAATTATTTATTCGATTGTTCACCAAATTGTTCATCCATCTGTTCATCCAATAGTTCATCCAATGGTTCATCGAGTTGTTCATCCATCTGTTCATCCAGTTGTTCATTAAATGGTTTAATTATCCTTTTTTTTATTTTTTAACATTTGCTATATATTTTTTACCTTTTTTTTTCCAATTTTTCACCACTTTTTGTAATTTTCGAAGGTATTAGCAAGATTTTTTACAATTTTACAAATACCTTATTTTCCCATGAACTAAAATTTTATAACAAAATTGAATTTTTTAAAAAAAATTTTTTTTTTGCCTTTATTTTATTTAAAAAAGAGAGGATAATACTTATATTAATTAATGAAATATGATATTGTACCCGCATAAATATTTTTCAAACACAGTAAAATGCATGCTTGCTGCGCACATATATAACTTCTGTGTTGAACTGTGTGATGACTTTTTTTATACGAGGAGTTTTGATGTTGAAAAAAGTTTAATAATAAATAAAAAGCCATTACTTTTATATGAGAACAACTTTATTAGTTCTACAAAAGCAATATGTTTTTTATTCCATCGATTACGAAATGAAAATAAGAAAAGTGTAGATGAGAAACTTCGTTTATATTTAACATGGGTCGAATGGAGTGAACTATTGGAAAAGAATATTGAAGTTTTAAATAAAAATAATATTATTGAAAGTTTAGATGAGTTGGAGCTCTATTTAACTGAAAATAAAAATAAAGATTTTATATGTAGCGGAAATGGTAGCGACGATGGGGAAAATAAGCCATCCCTTGCGGATGTTTTTGTATACACATCATTGAAACATTCAAATATTGAAATATGCAAAGAAAGCTGGGTGAATATTAGTAATTACATTGAAAAATTAAATAATTTAACTGATATACAAAAAGTTATAAAAAACGTGGAAAATATATATAAATTTAAAAATATATACAATTTATTTATTTCAAAAATTCATGAAAAAAATATGAATGCATATATAAAAAATGAGAAATTTTATATTACAACTGCTATTAATTATGTTAACGGGGATCCACATATTGGTCATGCATATGAAATAGTTTTAGCTGATGTTATTGCAAGATATCATAAAAACATAGGAAGAGATACCTTCTTTACAACAGGTGCTGATGAGCATGGTATGAAAATAGCAAATCAAGCAGCAAGAAATAATATGACTCCGAAAGAATTATGTGATATGAATGTGTTAAAATTTATAGAATTAAATAATATTTTAAATGTCGATGTAGATTATTATGTTAGGACAACACGTGATGAACACAAAAAGATAGCTCAGGAAATATGGAATATTTGTGAAAAGAATGGAGATATATATTTAGGTGAATATGAAGGATGGTATAATGTTAGAGAAGAAACATATGTAACAGAAAATGAAGCAAAATTAATGAATTATATGGATCTAATGAATAATGTAAAATTAGAAAAAATGAAAGAACCGTCTTATTTTTTTAAAATGTCAAAATATCAAGATAGATTAATAGAATACATACATAATAATCCTGATTTTATTCAACCAGAGCAGAAAAGAAATGAAATATTACAAAGATTAAAGGAACCATTAGAAGATTTATCCTGTAGTAGAACTAAATTCACATGGGGAATTGCAGTTCCAAGTGATTCAAAACATGTTATGTATGTATGGATGGATGCATTACTAAATTATTATTCTAGTTGTTTTATGAATGAAGAAAAAGTAAAATATTGGCCAGTAGATGTTCATATAATTGGAAAAGATATTGCATGGTTTCATACTGTAATTTTCCCAACTATATTAATGTCAGCTAATATTGAATTATCAAAAAGGGTATTTTCTCATGGGTTTGTATTAGCTGCAGATGGAAAGAAAATGTCCAAATCATTAGGAAATGTAATTAATCCTGTGGAAATTATAGATACTTATGGTTCGGATGCATTTCGTTTTCATGTAATAAAAGAATCTAAGAGAGGTTTCGATCTACGATTTGATATCGACAATTTAATTGATATGTGTAATTCTGATTTAGCAGATACTATTGGCAATTTAGTTCAAAGGACATTATCCTTATGTCAGTTATCAAACGATTCAAAAATCCCTCCATTATTCAAAGAATATAATATTGATTTACCCTTTAGCCTATTATATTTTATTAACAGAGTAGAATATTATATGAAATCTTTTTGTGTTCAGAAATGTTGTGAGAAAACAGTTAATGTGTGCAAAGATTTGAACAAATATCTCACGGATTTAGCTCCATGGAAATACAAAGATGAAGATAAAAATAAAAAGTTACATATTATAAGAATAATGTTAGAATCTATTTATTTTATTGCACATTATTTAGATATTATAGTACCATCAATTTCTTCACAAATATTTAAAAAATTAAATGCACCCAAAAAATGTATTGTTGATTTGAATCCATGGTTAAATAATTTACAAGAAGGGGTTCTCATAAATAATGATCATATTTTATTTAAAAAATTTGAAGTGGAAAGTGCAAAAATAAAAATTCAGAAGGTTATTATGAGAGTTTGTAAAATTACTAATATTATAAAAAATGAAGAATTACTGAAAGCAACCGTATGTGAGATAGAAGTGGATCATGAAAAATATCCCGCTGTTTTGTATCAACCCTACCAACCAAATTTTGTTAATACCTTAACCGTTGCAGTACTTAATATTAAACCAATTACCATAAATAATGTTACTGTTAGTGCTATTATTCCGCATGTTCATAATGAACTTTTCTCGTTTTCTCCCCAGGAAAATATTCCTACTGGTACACTAGTAAATGCCAAAAATTATAAGACACTTGTAAAGCAAAGGGACAATTTAACTAAGAAAGAAGTAAACTCCTTAGAATTATCTATTATTAATAGTAATTGTTTTTTTGAGAAAACAATACCAATGGTTTTTGCATCACCTGATGGTAAGCCCTTTTATCACGCCACACAGAAGAACGGGCCGCTAAAATTTTTTTAATTTTTCAAAGCGCCCCTGTGGGGACATATTGGCATGCATGTGCACGCTCGTGTAGATATTTGTATACCTATGCGCACACGTACTATACCTATATATATATATATATATTTAAGTTTACGTTTCCCGCACATATTTATACATCCATTAAATTTTTCTGCTGTGCATTTGTATACATAATTCTCCCCAAATTAGATAACTACTGATTTGAATAATTGACCTATTTTAAGTTAGCCTCTAAAAGTTAGAAAACAGTATGTTTAGACAGGTAAATTTATATTCATATGTTATACGTATATATATATATATATATATATATATATATTTTAATTTGGCTATTTGGCAAATATTCATGGAGTATTATTATTAGTTAGATAAACCAAAAAATAAAAAAAAGAGAAAAATATTAAAGAAAAAGAAAAAAAAAAGAAAAAGGAAAATAAATAATATAACTTTAATATTATATTAGATTATAAAAGTTAACGTTAAAAAATTAAAACTTTCTTCTGTATTAAATTCATATGGACCGTTAAAACGGAAAAAAAAAAATAATAAAATAAAATATTAAGATAATATATTTTATATATAGTATTGGGATGCTTTCGAAAAAAGATGAGACAAAAACATTCCTCAAATAAGCAGAAAAAATTATAAATATAGTAAAATATTAATATTGTCTCTATCTATGTAAACGATCTTTTTGAGTATATATTCTTAGAGGTAGTATAAATATATGGAAATTGGTAACATAAAACAAAAGTGGCTATTCTCTTAAAAGGAATATAATAGTGTAAGTTCACATAGCATACAAACGATCAATTTAATTATTTAGCACCTCCATAAGTGCAACTGTGATATACGACGATTTCGGCAATGTACACATTAAAAAAATGGATGATGTCGTTTGGTAATTTGGTATTTCTTTAATCAAATGATCGTGATAAAAATCCTTTGCGATAAAAGTTAAATGTTCTTCCATTTGTTCTAGCTCCTCATTCCTCAATTCAACTTCTTCCAGATGAGCAATTCCCTCTACATTGACTTCCTTTAGCTGATCAGTCTGATCTGGATCTGTACCTAAAAGCGAGTCCCTCTCATTATGAAGTGCACGACCTTCACTTATGCAGTTAGCACTCATTTTTTTTTCATCACATTTGCTATCAAATTTGCTATCATTCATATCATAGCACTTGTCACCACATTTTCCATAACATTTTCCATCACCCCTGCTATCATAATTGCCACCACAATTGCCATCACAATTGCTATCACTCATATCATAGAACTTGTCACCACATTTTTGCATTGTTGCAGTATGGTATTCCACATGGGGTCTTTCTCTCTCTTCCTTCTTTTCCTCGTTAAGCAACTTATGTAGGTCACTCTTGATGAACGGTATTGTATTCAAGTTGTTTAGATTGTTTTTAATAAAAAAAGATTTGAAGTTATGTGGTTTAACAACAATTTTTCTGTAACACCCAGAAGATGTAAAGAACCCTTTTTCTGATTTAAAGTCATCTAAAGAGAGATTAAATTTGTGCAACACTTCCTTATAATCATCAATTAAGTTATGAGGAAAAATGGTATTTTTATCTCCTGGCAAAGGTAAAACAACATCATAAATATCATATAAGGAAATATTTTCTTGTGTTACCATAACGATATTTTGTTCACACAAATTTTCATCATTTATTGTTGTTGAGTCGTTAGAATAATATGCATTCGACTGATCACTACTTAGATCTTCCCTATTATTATTTTTCATTTCAATTAAGTCACCTATTATAACTTTAAAACCATACTTTTTCATTCTAATATTAACTAGTATGTTAAAAATTAAACTTTGTGTAGCATGTATAAATAAAGAAAATATATCTTTGGGTATAGTCATAAAAGCATTTTTAAGTACTTTATTATTTTTCAAAGATCTTAAAATAGTTTTTTCTACATGTGAATGATTTGATATAGAATTTATTATTTCTCTTATTTCTTTGGGAAGGAAGTCCTCTTGACATTGATTTGAGGTGTGGTGCTTCATTTTAAAATGATTATCATTTTTAATATTTTTTTTTTTTAAAATTATGTTTTCCTTTTTGTCAAAAGTTTTGTTATTACTATGAGTATTAGTACATGTTGCATTTTTGTTAGGTACATTTTGCTCTTGATTTTTATTATTTTGTAACTGTGTCATTTCTCTACATGAATAATCATTCTGTTGATCTTCTATTTCTTCTCCTTCATTAGTTAACTTCTCCTCTTTCGTATAACCTCTTTTTTCCTCTGTTATTCCGTTTAGGTAAGAAATTAAGGTGTTCTTCTTCTCATGATCCAGTCCTGCATTTTCAATGATATAAAAAAGAGCTTGCTTATAATTTTTTTTTAAAATACAAATTCCAATTTCATAATTTTTTATTTTTTTACTACCAAATCTTTGATAACCATAATAATTAACAAACCCAAATTTCTTTAAATTTTCAGAAAGAATTTTATATTGTTCTTGTGTATCATTGTCTACACCCCTTATTAAAATTTTAAAAAAGTTTCCTTTTAAATCGCCTAGAGATAGTCTGTACTTTTTATATTCTAAATTTGATATGTACACATTATTACACCAGTTGGTATTGTTAATAATCAGATTAAATATATCTTCTTTTCTTAAGTTATGGATGCAAAATTTCTGTACAGTTATTCCTCTTTTGTCTTTAATTCCGCAGTACGATATATCTGCATTTTTTTTTTTAAAATTAATTTTTATTTTGTTTAATATTTCACAAATGTCTTTATTTTCTTTGTATAAATTAAAATGTAAAAATTTTTTTTCCTTTTTTAACTCACTTTTTTTTTTCCTTTTTTCGTTTAAATTATCTAAGAAGGTTACATTTCCCCCGTTATTGCAATGATTGTAATTCAGTTCTTTTGAAGCACCATTATTATTGTTATTGCTAGAAAGTAGTAATTTTTGTTCACTATCATTTTTTTTGGTATTATCACAATATATATCTTCCTCTTCATAGTTCGTTTTTTCACCTTTTTCATTAGAATTAATAGTTGGGCGAGGCTTATAAACATTGAGGGTGCCCACACTATTCTGACTTCCTTTCTTTTGATTGGTTTCCAATATGTTTAAAGTACTTGAGCAATTGTAATAACTTATTTGTGATAAATTTTCCACATCTGAATTTTCATTCTTTACTTTCCTTTTCTTTCTAAATATACTACTATCATCATCACAGTAGTCATGCATATTTTTTAGTTTAATTTTATCATTATTGTCTTTTCCATTATTACTGTAATTGGAGATTGTATACTCCCAATTTTGTATTTCGGACAAGTCCTTTTTTTGGGCTTCTCCTGAGCAACTAAGTTGTTCATGTTGTTCAGAATTTTTTTTTGAACATCTTTTTAAATCTTCCATTTTGCCCAACCGTTCACATATTAGCTTTTCCAAGTCCACACTTTTAACAGAACGATACTTTTTCGTATTACTTTTTAGCTTGTTATAAAAACATTTAGGAAATATAGTCTTAAGACAAGTTAGTGATGGATAGACTTCGATAACATTTTTTTCGGGAATATCCATTTTGCTATCATTTGGTACATCTAAATTTGCTTTTTTATCAGCCAAATATATGTTCAAATTGTCTTTCAAAAAATTATCATCTAGTATATTTCCATGTGATATAACAGTTTCCATTGAAGAAGCATTTTTAGTTTCAGTCAATAGAAAGGGATAACATTGTTTTATTAGATTGTGAATATTTTTCCGTACTATTTTTGTTTGTGCTGATTTATCAATTATTTGATTGTTTTCACATATAAAATTATTAAGAACACTATTTTTATACTCCATTGTAATATCATCAAGGTTACTCAAAATGCAGTACGGGATGGTAATTTTTTTGACCTCACTATCAACTTCTATATTTTCGAGTGTATTATCCTTTTTTTCTGTCTTCATTTTTAATTGATATATTTCAAAGAGGATATTTAAAAATTTCTTTAAGACATTTCTGTTATAATCGTCCATATATTTAGACAGTAAGTCCAAGTGTAAATCGGGGTTACTAACATTTTGTAATATACTTCTTTCTTCAGTTTTTTCATTATCTTCAATAATTTTATTAATCTTCTTTTTATTAATAAGGTGGTTCAAATGCAGAATATTATTATTTTTCGTTATTTCATGCACATGAAAATCTTCATAGATAGTTTTTATTTTACCTTTAATACCTTCAAGCTTGTTTACGTCTTTCCTGAACAAGTAGTCGATACCGTGCTTCTCAAGGTGATCATCGTACATTATTGTGTTGAATAATTGAGGGGAAGGAGAAATAAGTGTATATATGTATACATAAAAGAGTGTATACGTGTGTACATATATATGCACATGTATTTTTATGTTATATGTATGATATATTAGTAACGAGGGTGATATACAGCTTACTACTGCTTGGTTAAACTTTTATATCTTTGTTGCAAGCCACTAAAAAAAAAGTAAGTGTGAGCTCCAGAATGAATAGGAATACACGAACAATACATGATACCAACTTTACATAATGCAGCATAAAATTTAAGCAAACGATTTTAGAAAAAGGCAATATTTTTTTTTAATTCCAACCAGGATAGAAGCTCAAAGGAAATATATTATTTAAATATGTAGAAGATATGTTTTTTTATTTCTTCTTTTTCTTTCGCACTTAATTGAATTAGAATTTTTTTTTTTTTTTTTTTTTTCAAGTTGATATGACAGCTCGTGAAGTAATAAAAATATTGCGCTAAGGGAAAAGCTGATGTAGTATTTGACGAGCATACTAAATTTAGCTACTTTTTTATGAAACTATCCATAAATATGAGATGTATAATAAGTCATTTCGGGGGGTATTTAGTTAGCTGTTAAAATGAGGGGGAAAAACAAACAAACAAGCAAGCAAACATGCAAACAAAAAAATATAAAAAAATAAATAAAATTAAATGAAGTTATCATTATTTTTGCTTGTAAGTAGAATGATGCTTTTCTATCATTAAAGATTGCTTATACATAACCACAAATAATTTAAAATTAAAATTAATCTTTAATATTTCAAAAAAGGGGCACTGCTTAAAATTAGGCAAAAAAAAATGTACGTTTATGAAGTTATATAAAAATACGACCGAACAATACGGCAATATGTTTTTATGTATGATGGGAAGATATATCTTACTTCTTCCTTAGAACTATCGTACTCTCTTTTAACATAGTTGTTATGTGTTACATATTGCATACAGAAAAAATATTTCTGAAATGAAGTTTTATATTTATATATATATATATATACATATAGGCAAGTACATAAAAATTGTATCTATAAAATAGTTGTAGGTAAAGAAATACCGACTGCAAAATTGTTAGCGAATTAAAATTCTTCAACCTGTAAAGGTGTATATTTAATTTTATCTTTGCCCAATTTACCGAATTATATATTTTAACAACTTTCTGCAAAATATTAGAACGAACATTTCAGTTAAATATGTGAAACCAGTAGCTCATAATTTTTTAGTATCCATAAAACAGGAAACAAAGTATTTTTAATTTTACGTAATTAAACTTTTTTTTTTTTTTTTTTTTTTTTTTACGAAGAGATGTTACAATGTGTAAGGTAGGAGATACCAGAACACGTTAAATTCCCGTTGATGTTTTTCGTTGATTTTTTTTTTTTTTTAAATAATGTTTATGTATAGTAACACTTATAATTTTTTGAGTTTTATTTATTTATTATTAAACCTAATTCAAACATAACTCTAATTTATTATAAATAAAGGAAATAAATATATAATTAGCAACCAATCACATTTCAGGAAAATAAAAAAAATAAAAAAAAAAATAGTACATCAACCCAAAGGTCTTCCCAACAATAAAAATATTGTATATATTAAATCTAAAATCAGTACTAATGAATAGTTTAAATATTTAACTTAATTTTGCACGATTTATCGAAAATAAAGGAAAACTATAAATTTATATAGTTACGCCTTCATTTATTCAATTAATTATTATATATGTTTAAATTTTTATATTCACAGTAAAACTTCCTTACTATAATGTTAAAATTAGAAAAAAATTAATGTTTTATAGACAGTGAATTTCTGAATATTAAACAAGTGAACTGCTTACTTTTCCTTAACAATAATAAAATGTGTAAGGTAAATATTTATAATAGCGACACAGTTGTAATTATTTTATTTTTTTTTTTTATTAACGATGTTAAAATAGGACAGTTACGAAGTCGCAATCTGCATATTTGATAACAACGAGGAAGCAAATTTCTATAAATTTTTCTATAAAAGGGAGTAATAAAATTAGAAAAAAAAGGAAAATTTCTCACATTTTCTAAAACTTCTTTTAGGGTAATGGAAATGTTTTTATTAATTTTTTAACAATTATAGATGGCATTTTTATATTAATCTGATAACTGAAAGGGACAGTTACATTTTTTTCCCAATTTTTTTATTTAAAAAATAAAAAAAAAAAAGGAAAAAGAAAAAAGATGGAAAAAAGAAGTGTTCAGAATGAATGATATTATACGTAACATAATAATTTCGTATATTTTATTATTTTTTTTTTTTTAAAACTTATATTATATGTGATAAATAAACAATCAGTGTATTTGTTATTCTTAGTTCGTTAAAAATTAGTTAAACCGAAACTGTTCACAATTTTCCAATTTTTTCTTGTCTTGTGCTCTGTGTTATTTCATTTTGAGATACCTTAACATTTATATATATATATTTTTTTTTAAAAGTTAAAAATGAATAAAATATTTAATGTTGTTTTTTACTTCTCATTTCAAAATTTATGTTTACGTGAATATAATTTCGTAAGTAATGAAATAGTAAATCAAAGAAAAACAAATTTGAGAAATGGTTCTATAAATGACATTGTTTCTTGGCAACACGAACACGAAAAAGTGAACACAGGAAGTGAAGAACATTGTGATGATGAACATAACAACATAATTAAAGGACAAGATGATGTTCCAGCTGCTTTAAGTCCTGATGATAAGGCATCTGCTGGCAATAAGGCAGATACAGATGAGGCAGATGGAAATGATATACGTGGAAGGCAAGTAGAAGATGGACGAATAGACTCTCCTGAACAAGTTACTTCATCTAGTAATGATGGACGCGCAGGAGCAGTGGAACAAGCACAACATTTAGAAGGACATGACGCAGATACTGACAGGGAGAGTAAAGAAAAAGAAGAAGAAGAAGAAGACCCTTCAAAGAAACAAGGACAAAGTGAGGAATTAGAAAATTCAGTAGATAGAAGAAATGGAGTATTAACAGATTCCCAAGAACTTGGTCCGCAATTACCTGAAAATCCAGGGGAATCAGAAACCGCAGTAGTAACAGAAAATCCTGAAGTGGGAGGATCAAAAGATCCATCGAAAAAGGCGGAAGAACTTGAGTCACAGACACTACAATATTCATTAGGTTTACCAGGGGCACGAGATCCTGAAGGTTCATTAGAACCATCAAGTTCTCCAGTTCTTGAAGATTCAAAAGATTCATTAGATCCTTCAGGTCCCAATCATTCGTCAGATTCGCAAAGTTCACCAAGTTCGTTAAACTCTTCAGATTCATCAAGTTCGTCATCTTTGCCAGATCCGGAGGATGGCAAAGTGAATACTGATCCAAAACCAGGTGTTTCAGAAGTATCTGAACATCAAGTACCGGAAGATCCAAGGGAACTAGAACCCCCCAGAGAAGGAACAGTATTGGCAGAAAACGAAAGACAAACATATTTAACTGCAAAAGACCCTGCAGTAAAATCAGAAACAGGATCAATATTAAGAGATACGGATGCAACGGATGCACAAGAACCTGGAGAACGGGAATCAGGAAACACAGAAAAAAATGGTACACCACATCAGGCACCACGTCCAACAGCAGAGTCAACAACATTAGATAGTGGAAGAGAAGCACCACGGCCTTTGGAAGAAAGCAAAGAAAGAGAGGAAAGTGTGCCAGTACCTTCTCAGGATACACAAGAAAAAGCAGTAAATGTACCTGGGTCGAATAATGAAGCAGAAGGCTCAAAAATTGTGGAGAGTGTACAAGACCCAACAGAAACATCAAATAAAAACGCGTTAGAACCATTAACAATTCCTGCAGGGGAAAATAACGATATACACCCAAGTGAAGATGAAATAAAAGAGGAAAAGGAGGAGCAGGATGACAATGATGATGACAATGATGATTACGAATATGATGATGGTTATGCGAGAGAGGAAAATATATATGAAGAAGAGCTTGAAAAAGAGGAGGTGACAGAAGTAGAAGATGAAGAAGATATGGTAGAAGAGGACAAAAAAGAGGAAGCAGGTGAACTTCCAAAGGGAAATAATCAAAAGGAAAATGTAACCGAACAAAAAAAAGAAATAAAAGATGTTCCATTTAATGATACTAATGCTCACAAGTTAATTGCCAAAGATCTTGAAGTTTACAATCATGTTAAAAAATCTCAGAATATAATGAAGAATATTTTAAGTTCATTTGATCAAGAAATTGGGGTCTCCAACACCCTGAAGGAATTTGAAAAAGATATAGCTTATTTATTCACTTAATTTTAAGTGAATAAAAAGTAGCACATATATTTACATACATATATATATATATATTTGACATGTTTTTTGTAATATTCTTCTTTATATCGCAAATTAGGCTATAACTTCGAAATGCCATAAAAAAAACAAAAAAAAATAATAATAGTAATAATAAAAATAAAAGACAAACTTTTTTTTTGTAAAATTAAATCCCTTTAAAAGAATTCGAATGATATACATCCTTAATTTATCTAGCAAATTTTATGCAAATTAAAACAAATTTTTGTTAACGTTAGGAGAACATATACATATATTTGTGTTTATGTAAATGGGTAATAAAATTATAAAAATAAGTTGACAACACTATCGGTTTTTAATTAAGTGAGCACATAATTACCTGAATATGTTAATTTAGCGTTAGTTACAACTCCTTATACTATTTATAAATACTATAACATTAATTAAGAATTTCATAAATATAAAATAACATATAAGGGATATATTTTGCAAAGACTAACATAAAATAATAAGTATAATCCTAGAAAAAAAAAAAAAAAAAGGTGATTAAAGAGTATGTAAATCTGTCAACAGGAATAGATTTATTTTATTATTTTTATATTTTATAAAAATGCTTTTTATGACTTTTATTGATAATATAATGATGAGTGTATTTACTGAAAAAGGGAAATTAAGTGTATAATTTTTTTTTTTTTGTTTAAAAAATGGAAAATTATTTTAAAAATTTTCCTTTATTATTTTTTTTTTTTTTGGAATAATATGTAATAGATTTAAAAGATGAACATATAGTTCTTAATAATTCATATATGGAGAGTCGAAAAGTACTTGATAGATAGCTAAATTGGCATATAAGAATGATATTTTGAATGATTTTTGAGCAAAAAGTAGTGTATCATATATCATCCTTTTTGTTGTCCTTTTTCTTTTTTTTTTTTTTTTATTTTCCATTAAATTTAGTTTAATAATAATATGCTGCCATGTAACAGAAAAATACAGACTACAAATTTTTATTTTTTATGAACCAAAAAAAAAAAAAAAGAAAAAGAAATTTTTTTTTTTTTGCACACACATTAAATATAACATATATATGAGGTATAAAAAACCTAAAATTCATTTTATTACCTAAATGAAAAGTATAATACTATTTTCAATTAAGTGCTAAAAGAAAAAATTCGGACATGGAAACGACACGCGAAGATACCATAGTTTTGATGTATTGCACATTGCTCATTTTTATCTTATTAATTATAATTATAATTATATTTTATCTTGTAAACGTATTCAGAAGAAAAAAAACAAAAAAAATTGAAAAAATAAGAATACTTTCTGGTGAAGTTCGTACAATAAGCACTTGCACTTGTGTATGCACTTTTGTACGGACGTGACATATACACTAATATGGCATAATTTTAAGTATATTATATCATAAATGTGTTGGCATATTAGTATATTAGTATGATTAATCCTTTTTTTTTTTTTTTTCCTTGGTTCATAATCGCTAAATTGGACACTTTATGAACCATTAGTTGAGCAAAATAAGTTTTCTAAACAATATTTAATTTCACTTATTTTAAGAAAAAAAAAAAAAAAAATAAAATAAAATAAAACTTAAAATAAAAGAAAGAAAAGAACTTGAATTTTTAAAGTAATGTTTTTTTTTTAAGCGTACTAGGTTTACATATATATATATATATATATATAATATGGGCGTATGTCCCTTTTATTATAGAATTTTGCTAATTTTTTTACTTTTTTTTTTAAAGCGTACCAAAAGTTGAAACAGTTTTTACTGAAGTAAAGTTGGCCCTAAATTATGAATTTATATATATATATATATATATATATATATATACATACATACATTTTCCCCTTTTTAATGTTTAACAAAAAGAAAATCTTAAAATGATAAAGTTCGTTCGTATTTCTTTTTTCCTCATTCTTTTAAATTTGTGTACACATGAAAGTAATGTGACGAGTAAGGAAGTTATGAATCAGAAAAAATATAATTTAAGAAATGGTTCTACAACTGGTAATTTATCTTTACAACGTAAAAATAGTGACTTAAACTCAGAAGATATAGGTGGCTCAAAGAAAGAAGGTAAAGATTCACAAAATGAAAACTTAAGTATTACGAAAGGAGAAGAAGATGGTACTACAGATAGCGAAGGTCCGCTTGAAGGCGACCCTGGTAAAAATGGTATAAAAGGTGATACAGATCCAAGTAATGATATTAGTTCTAAAAGTGGTACTGCAAGTATTCAAGAAGGTCCTAAGGGAGATGCAGATTCGACAAGTGTTGAAACTACTGCGGAGGTTGAAGTTCATGCTACGGATGTAAGTACTAAGGATGTTAAAAGTCCTATGGTTAATGGAGAACATACGGTTGATGGGGGACCTAAGGCTGTTGAGAATTCTCCACCTGGGGGAGATAACAAGGGAGGTACTAGCGAACGAAGGGAGGATGATAAGGCTTCTGCGACTGATAATGATGGCAGAACTAATGAACCAAAAGAAGCTATTACAAGTCCACCAACAGGAGATTCTCAACAGAGTAGTCCACGTGAAGATGAACACCAGGACATGAATGAGGGAAATACAATACCTATGAGTACTGTAATTGGCGTGGAAAAAAGGACAGGCGATGGATTTACCGAAGAAACTGCTATAACTACTCAACCTGGTAATATTGTGAATCAGAATGACCCAGTTGAACATGGGAAGAAAAGTGCTGAATCTGTCGATGTTAATAGTCAGACTGTCCAATTAAGTGACAAAGGGGCAGATACACACAACAGTAATGCTCTTCCTGATGCACCAGATAATGGAGACGCAAGTAGACAAAAAATTACTACATCTGTTGATGGAGATCAACAAAATGATGAAGAAAATAATAACATCCTTAAGGACGTAACTGATGAAAACAAAAAACAAGAAGAGAATAAGGAAGAACTTGTATTAGAGGAAAAAGTTGAAGAGCAAGATGATGAAGTAGACAATGAACAAAGTGTTCAGGAAGTGACAGAAATGGAAGTTCATTTGAAGGATGAAGATCTACAGGATAATGAAGATGAAGATGAAGAAGAGGTGGAAGGACGTAAAAGTGAGGAAACGGATAAAGAAGTAGAGGAGAATGAAAGCGCAGAAGAAGAAAAGGATGCCAAAAAAGGTGAGAAAGGAAAAGAAGAACGAAATAAGGTCCCACCAAATGACACAAAGGCTCATGAATCACTTATGGGAGATTATAAAGATGCTAATAATGCTAAGAAGACAGCAGATTCTTTAGTAAAAGGGTTAATTAATTTACTTGATGATAATATGGAGGTTGATGACACAGTAAAATCTTTACTAAAAGATATAGAACTCTTTTTTTTAAAAAATTTAAATACTAAAGAACTGCTTTCTTAAGGTTTTTTTTTTTTTTTTTTTTTTTTTTTAATGATAATTTGCTAATATAAAAAATAATTTAATCTTATAGAATGAAGATTAACTTCACAAATTGTTCTTCGTTATTGCGTCATTTTCACAAAATATATGAAAGGATAATATTAAGTAGGAAGAAATAAAAATATATTTATTTTTATATATATTATATTGAAGTTAGGAAAATATTGTAAGTACTAATGTTTTATGACTATTATAACCGCATTAATTTGAGGATTTCATAGGTACGCCCAATAGTGCATCCTGCCTACGTGTATGTTAAGCTTTGTCATATTTCATAAATAAAAGTTACTTGTCCTTTTTCATTAGAATATCAGCGTGGTAATAAAATCAGTTTTATATGAAAACATATGGTAACAACATTGTTTTCTAATATGAAAAATAATTACGTAAAAATATGTATAGCACGTTTACATAGTTTATACTTTGCTGATAATCTTATAATATGCTATTTGCAGTTATAAATCTACGTTATTTTAAAGAAAAAAAAAATGGTCTTTTTTTTGAACTATTTGTAATGTGGCGTAATTCTTAAAAGATTGAATATTCCATTATTGTATAAAACAATATTTGTTTATTTATTTTTTTTTTTTATCTTTTTTCTTATGTATTTATTTATTACAATAAATATTTTTGTATTATTTTACTTTATATAACAAAAAATTTAATGTATACATTACTACGGCTTTAGGTTACATTATTACAAGGAAAGAATTGGCTGATATAGTGCAATGAGAGAATAAAGCAGGATCATTTGTTTCGCTTTATTTATTGAATAATACTATCATTAGTTCCAAAAAAAAAAAAAAAATGCATAAATGTAACAACATAAAACAATTTCTTTAAATTCCAAAAAAAATATGCTTTAAAAAATTTTGAAATATTCGTCATCAAAAATTTGATGGATGTATGAAAAAGTAAATAATGAATGTGAGAAGATACTAAAGTTATATAATTTTAGGTCATTTGAACATATGTTCTGTTTCGTTGAATTATAACATATATTAAAGAACGCAAATCATCATAATAATAATTTTGTTGTGATTTTAATATTTAATATTTTATATTTAAAAATTAAGTCTAAAATGATTATACGCTACATATTATTTTAAGGAGGCTACGTGCATCCATAATTCATACATATATGCATATATATTTGTATAAAACAAATAGTAGAACCTCACCATATTACTCAAAGAGTGAGCATCTGATAAACCCATTAAACAGTTTAATTTATTATTTTCCATTTTAGCACAAAAAGAATATTATAGCTGACAAGTTGGCGTGAAGACTACTGTATTTATGATACTGTGAAATATAATATTTTTAAGAGTAAATGAATGAATATATAACCGATATTTGAGGACGTCTACCTGTTTGTACTATTTTAATTTTATTATTTTTGTTGCAAAAAAAAAAAATTTTTTTTTTTTGTTTTTCAAAGGCCTTTTTATTGATTAATTTGTTAAAAATAATAGAATAGTAGTAAAATATAAAGTGAAAATGAAATAATAAAATAATGAAATAATAAAATAATGAAATAATAAAATAATGAAATAATGAAATAACGAAATAATGAAATAACGAAATAATGAAATAATGAAATAATAAAAAAAAGTAATTAAAAAGAATAAAATAAAAAAATAATAATAAAAAAAATAATAATAATAATAAAATAATGAAGAAAAGCCCTTTTTTACTAAATGACTTCTTATTTGCACACACAACAGTACTGCACACCTAGCTATTTCTTATTTTACAGAAATATGAGTACGTTGTCTCAAAAATTATGTAATTTTTATTTTGAACAAATAAAAAATGATATAATTTCATTTTTGTTCTATTCCTATGTGATGTGCGTTATAACAGAAACAATATTAAAAGCACTGTCGTCATTAAATGAGCTATTAAATTTTATTGGGAAATTTAAGGGGAAAAAATGCTCATACTTGAAAAACTGTTGTTGGGTTTTGAACTAACTGAGAAGCGGAAATAACCCATAAGAATAACAGTGAATTATGGTAAAATGTAATTTCTTTATTTTATTAATTTTCTTTTTTTTTTTTTTTGATTTTTTCATTTGCAATATAATTTTTTGTTTTTTAAAAAAATTCTTCTGCCTTGCTATTTTCCAAATGTCCACAATTTCGCAAATGAATAGAGTGTCGTTACTTTTTTTGAATTCAAGTGAAATTAATTTATCTGTACATTAATACATATTTATGTATGTATAATATTATTTAACAATTCATAGTTAACTGAATTATTCTAGTTAACAGTTACATTTTTTGTTTGTCTTTGTGCAGAGTAGAAGAATTTATTAAATTTAATTTAATGCAAACTTTGTAAGAAAAAAAAAGAAAAAAAGACTATTTAATTTTTTTTTTTTTTTTTTGTTTTCCTAAAAATTTGTTATTTTATTGTATAGATTTATAAATAATTAATCGGTATATTTTGTTGTTTGTGAGCATCAAAATAAATCGCTTGTAATTCGAATAAAATAAGAAAAAAAAAGAATATGTACTTATAAATATAAATATAAATATACATATATGTGAACATTTGAACATTTTTATATTAAGACATGATCATAATGAGGAACATTTTATATACTTCTTTATATTTGTTTTTGTTTAATTCGTGTGTATGCAAGTACGAAGGAAATGAAGTGAATAACGTTAAAAATGGTGATGTCACAAATACAAGAAAACATAATTTAAGAAGTAATGTCAAACATGATAATAATTTATCTTACGATAGTGCTAATGATGAACAGCCTCATAATTCCGAAGCAGTAAGTGTGGATGATCTTAAACAAGTTCCAGACCCTCCGGCTACTGAAACGTCTGTCATTTCTCCCCCAAATCATGAAGATGAATCTCTTCAAAATATTGTTAACGATAACTCTATAAACACATTAGAGGAGTCTAATATTAGTAACCATTCAGAAGAATTCCTCAAGTGTGATATAGACTGTCCCGATTGTTCTGAATATTTCACATGTCCTGACTGCCCTGAAATCCCTGATTGTCCCGAACCACTGGACTGCCATGGACCTCTTGAATGTCCTGAAACTCCTTATTGTCCTCATTCCTCCGAATTCGGAGATGACTCTCAAGAAGATAGTGATTCTGATTGGGACAGTTTAAATGATTGTTGTAGTGACAGGTATTATGATAATGTCGACACCATTGATACACCATGCGATACATTTGAAGGAGAAGATCAAAATGAAAATGAAATACAAGAAGCAATTAACAATACCCAAGAAGAAGCAGTTTTAGAAGTGAATGCTGAAGAGGGGGTAGAGGAAGGTAAAGTACAACATAAAGGACAGGAAATAAATGAAGAGAGTATAGAGGCAGATCAAGTACAACATAAAGGGCAGGAAGGAAATGAAGAGGGGATAGAGGCAGATCAAGTGCAACATAAAGAGCAGGAAGGAAATGAAGAGATGGAGGCAGATCAAGTACAACATAAAGAGCAGGAAGTAAATAAAGAGGGGATAGAGGCAGATCAAGTACAACATAAAGAGCAGGAAGTAAATGAAGAGGGGATAGAGGCAGATCAAGTGCAACATAAAGAGCAGGAAGGAAATGAAGAGAGGATGGAGGCAGATCAAGTACAACATAAAGAGCAGGAAGTAAATAAGAGGGGATAGAGGCAGATCAAGTGCAACATAAAGAGCAGGAAGTAAATGAAGAGAGGATGGAGGCATATCAAGTACAACATAAAGAGCAGGAAGTAAATAAAGAGGGGATAGAGGCAGATCAAGTACAACATAAAGAGCAGGAAGTAAATGAAGAGGGATAGAGCAGATCAAGTGCAACATAAAGAGCAGGAAGTAAATGAAGAGAGGAGGAGGCATATCAAGTACAACATAAAGAGCAGGAAGTAAATAAGAGGGGATAGAGGCAGATCAAGTACAACATAAAGAGCAGGAAGTAAATGAAGAGGGGATAGAGGCAGATCAAGTACAACATAAAGAGCAGGAAGTAAATAAAGAGGACGTAGAAAAAATTCCATCAAATGAAACGGAAGGGGAGGCACTTATCGGAGATAATAATTATGCTAACAATATTAAAAATGAAGCTTAAAATTTAGTGAAAGATTTGATTAGTTTACTCGATGATGGTAACTAAGTTGATAATTCACTTAAAGATCTAGCAAAAAATGTGACTTCGTTCTTTTTAAATAATTTGAATAGGACACAGGAAATTTCATAATTTAATTTGTTCATCAATCCTAATATATTCTTATTCACTATTTTGAAGTATAATAAAATTAAAAAAAAAAAAAAAAGGTATATTTTTGGCATTGTGTTCGTAATGTTAGACATATACGAATTCTACTGTAATTTTAAATGTGGTACATATATGTAAATATATTTGCTATATATATATATATATATATATATATATTTTTTTTTTTTTTTTTTTTTTGGTTTTGTTAAATTAACATAAATATGTTTTAATTAAACATTTCGTTATGTGAATAAAAATTATAGCAGTATACAAATCTATTTTTATCTACTTTTTTTTAATCATGGTATCATGAGTTTTTAAGAGTAAATAATCTCGAAAGTAACATGTCATTAACTTAAATTTTTGCAATTAAAAAATGAGAAATATTTTAAAGGAGGAAGTTATTATGAATTAAAGAAATATGCACTAGAACAATACAACGAATTAATCGAATATACTGCATTTTGTGATCTCTTAATAAAGTTAACTTTCATGGTTTATTAATAGTCTTTACATATTTTTTTCCTTTAATATTATATCTATATTATAGTTAAGAAGTATGTAAAAGTACTAGAACACTTATAATTCAATGAAATGTAAAAATGGTAAGAACTGGTATTTGTGTAAGTCCAATATGGGAATATAACTGGACATGTTATGGTCATTTTATAATTTTCATTTAATAGAAAATTATTTCTTCTTCATTTCGTTAGCGTAATGATAAATTAGTAAAACTAAGATGAGAAAAAAAAAAGAAAAAAGGATAAAGGACAAAGGGCCAAGATAACTTTACACTCGTAAGAAATAAAAATTTCTTATTTAATCATATATATATTATTCACGTTGCTATATTTCTTCATCTGTAAATAATTTTTAATAATTTATTCCACAAAATGCTTGCAAATTCACTTTGCATAAATATGATATTGTCATTTGAGTGTTTCTTTAAATAATTATGAAGAGTGGTTAATCTGGAATTACAATGGAAATTTTATAATAGTATAAACAATTGCTTATTTTTTGTGAAAATGATACATAAAAGTATTCACTTGAAAAGTTGTTAATTAGCTTTAGATTAATTCAACTAATTAAACACTCTCCGCAGTTAAGAACCAAGTACATAATATATAAAATTAGCATTATTGTAGTTTTATTTTTCTTATTTTTGATCTTGAAAATAAAGGGAAAGTCAATATTATTTGTTAAGTTGTAATTAATAGGCCAAAAGGAAGCTTAAATTTTACATTTTAAAGAAAAATGGCTTTAAATTGAAAATAACAAAAAAAAAAAAAAAAATATTTAATTTTGTTAAATACGAATGTACATATATGTACGTATATATGCATATATGTATATAATATATATATATTTTTTTTTTTTTTGCTTGTATAAATATTTTTCTCCCTTTTTTATAGAATTTTTCTATTCATTTAATTTTCCAAATCTCCACATATTTATATGCACATTGTACCGCTACCTTTGTAATTTTTAAAGTGAAATTATTTAATTTTTTTTTTCTTTTAATACATAATTATAACAACGCAAAGTAATTTATAATAAATTTACATAATTAAATATAAACAAAATATGCGTTTTTTTATTATATTTTTAAGTAACATATATAACAATGAAGTAATGTTAAAATTGTACATTTTATTAGAACAACACTTATTTTAATTGATCTTATTATATCAGATCTTTTTTTTTTTTTTTTTTTCATAAGATAAATAAATAATAATTAAATTTAATTTTTTTTTTTTTTAAGAAAGGATCGAAATGATGAGAATTCTGGATATTACTTTTTATTTATTTTTTTTAAATCTCTACATATACATAACTAGTTCAAGAGTGATAAATGACGACAACAATGAACAAGGAACATTTCAGAGAAAATATAATTTAAGAAAAGGTTCTGAGTATAATAATAAATTTTATGGTAATAGTGTAAATGGGCTTGCAGATTTACAACATGGAGATATAAGCATTAGAGGAAATGATGAAAAATTAAATGAGGGCGTAGATGCCTCCGATAGTAGCCATGAAAGTGAAGTTAGACGTACTGAGGGCTTGACTAGAAACCTAGTTAACGACAACAATCCTGGTAATACTGCTTTAAATAATTCAGAGGTCAGTGAAAGTGGCACGTTACCTATTGCTGGCACAGAAACTCACAAGGAAGAGGAGGACCATGATGATCATCAAGAAAATGGAACATGTTGTCATGTTATTGATGAATTTATTGATTGTAATGATTTTGATACTACTAGTGATAAAGAATCTAAAACTAGTGATTCACATGCTACAGAAAGTACAGATCATCATAAAGATGAAGAATGTTGTCATGTTATTGATGAATTTATTGATTGCGATGATTTTGATACTACTAATGATAAACAGTCTATTAGTGGTGGTACACAAACAAGACACGAAGTAGCAGATGCAAACCAGAGGCAAGAAGAAAATACTTCTTCAGGAGATCGTACAACAATTCCACAAAATACAGGACAAATTAGAAATGAAGGTGAATCAACAAGAACGACTGTTCCTTCTCCAAATGTAACAACAAGTGATGGACAAAATAATCCGTACCTCCAAGAGGTAAAAGAAGAACTAACTGAAAATGATGAAGATGAGACAGTAGTAAAAGAATTAGAAGAAGTGACGGAAGTCGAGGAGCAATCAGAAACAGAAGCGGAGAAAGTACTGGAAGAGACAGAGGAAGAGGAAGAAGAAGACGAATTGAAAGAAGTGGAAGAAAAACAACAACATAAAGCAGGGAAAAGTAAGGACGAATCAAATCCATCAGCTGATGATACAAAATCTTATACTCCATATATAGAAGAATATAAATATGTTCATAAAACTAAGAAAGCAGCTAATCTTTTTGTTAAAAGTATGTTACGTTCATTCAGCGGAGATCTAAATGTAGCAGATATCCTCAACGGTTTAGAAAATGATATGAATAATTTATTTTACCAGTTTGTGAATAATTAAAAGGGGATATTTTACAAATATATTTAACTATAATTAAAAAAGGATATTTATAAATATGCACTTGTGAATACTAGTGTATTAATATTTCCCTTTTGTTTAGTATTTTTTAAAATTATAATTTTTGAATTAGGTTAAGAGAATATTAGCTGGGGATGCCCGTAAAGAATTGCATGTACATATAACAAATGTTATATTATATTTACATTGTATTATCTTTTTTTTTTTTTTTTTTTCTTCATATATATATATATATATATATATATTAATTTATCTGATTATACGTCCATTAAATATAATAGAGTAATTAATTTTAAAATGACCAACTATTAAATTAAAATTAAATATAAAAAACAGTTGCGTGCAAAATTATTCTAAATTGTTGATATATGAGTTAACGCACCAGAAAAAGTAAAGGAGGGAAACGTTTTTCAATATTGCATTGAAGTAATTTTTTTTTTTTTTTTTTGGAGTAACAGGTACAAAATATCATTATTAATAGGCATAAATATTAAAACGTTGTAATAATTAAAAATATAAATTCATTACGAATTATTGTAGACATGTCTGGTATAAGCAGTTATCTTTGCTTTCCATTAAATTTTTGTAATTTACGTGTAATTAATAATTTCCTTGTTTTGTGAAAATTCTTTTCCTTGTTAAATGGTTCTAATAGAAGTAAAAAAGAAAAATTGAAAGAAAAAAAAAAAAAAAAAAAAAGAAAGAAAGAAAGAAAGAAGTAAATAAAGAAGTAAATAAAAAGTAAATAAAAAGTAAATAAAAAGTAAATAAAAAGTAAATAAAAAGTAAATAAAAAGTAAATAAAGAAGTAGATAAATTAATAAATAAGTAGGTAGGTAGAAAAATAAATATATAGAAATATTTTTTCTTTTAATAACTAATTTTCCATTTGCACACACATTTAATATACATCTAAATAATTTTTATTTTGCAAAAACGCGAAATGATGTCTTCACGTTTTGCTTAATTCTTATTCTGCCTATAATTAAAATAATTTTTTATTTATTTGCTATTTAACCATTTTAAATGTTACGAAAAGTAAAATGATTAAAATTTCATTATAATTAAAAATTAAACGAAGAAAAAAAAAGAAATTTTTTTTTTTAAATTTGTTTCTCTGTTTTAAATCAATTTAGGAAGATGTGGATACCTTCTTAATGAAGACGAATTATGTATATTATAGTTTCACTACCTAATCATTTAACCATTTAATCATTCTTTATTTTATTTTATTTTTATTTTTATTTTATAAAATAAGATTTATAAATAGAGTTAGTACCTAAAATATATGTTGTGAATTGTCTAATGAAAAAAAAAAAAAAAACTTTTAATTTCAATAATTTCCAAAAAGGAAATGACACTTTTAGGAAAAATGTAAAAATTATACTTTTTTCAGCTAATTTTTCCGTTTATAAAAATGTACTTATATTTTAAATATTTGTGAATTAATCATTTTGCCTATGACATTATTGTTTAATGAAGTAGTTGTAACATTTCTTATTTTTTTTTTAGTAAAATAATAAAAATGAATGTACCTTTAATATGGTATAAAATTTGTAATGTAATACCTTATTAATTGTTTTCAATATTTTACATATCTTAATATTAGGTTAAATTTTAAACTTATATAAATTAAGTAGAATTAAAAAAAAAAAAAAAAAAAAAAAAAAAGAATTTTCCCTTTTTTCTATATAGCTTAAAGTTTTGTAATAGTTAAATTATAAAGGAGTTGAAAATGAAGAGAGCTTTGAATATTACTTTTTATTTAATTTTTTTTTATTTCTGTATATATATAAGTAGTGCTAGACCGACAAATAACGATAACAATGAGCAAGGTATAAATAATAGAAAAAATAATTTAAGAAAAGGTTCTGAGTACAATGGTCAACTGATTGGTAGTAGTGATAATGGAGATACAAATTTACAACAAGACGGAAATCATATCAATATGGTAGGTAATGATGGTCACGGTGCAAGTGGTGGTGATAATACAAGAGAAAGTACTGTTAATCTGAGGAGCGTTCAAGCAGAAGGTGTAGAATCTCAATCTGGAACTACACATCATGAACATGGATCAGGTCTTACTACATCCACAGAAACAGCTGTTGAAGGCTGTACAAAACCAGATTGTACGGATTGTACAAGAGGTGATCGCACTGTATGTCCAGAAGAAAGCTGTACTGAACGTTCAACAGGAAGCCGTACTGAATGTTCAACAGAAGGGGCTAAATGCTCAGATCAAAAATGTACAAAATGTAATAGTACTACAAGTGAAACTACAAGTCATACGGGACATTCAGAAGGTTCGAGTGGAGTAAGCGATACAACAGTTCAAACCCCAGTAAGGGATTCCCAAACATCCCAAAATCGTACAAACAGTGAGCAAGCAGATGTAAGATCTGAGGATCAAGGAAGTAAAAGTGAACCAGACACAACAGTAACCAATTCACTACAGGAAATAACATTAACTGATAAAGGTAATATTGATATAACCAATGAGGAGGAGCTCGTAAAAGAGGAGATTGAAGATGTTGACAATGATGATACAGAAGAAGAGGAAGAGCAAGAGCAAGTAATAACTGAAGATACAATAAAAGAAGATATGGAAGAAGAAGAAGAAGATGATGAGGATGAAGAGGAAGAGGAACAAGAAGAGGAACAAATACAGCAGGAAAACGAAAAAGAGACATCACAAAAAAATGAAGAAAAAGAATCCAGAACAAATGATACTAAGGCCCATGATTCACTTGCTAAAGATTACAGAGAAGATATTGAAATTAAAAAAATGGCTGATACATTTGTTAGCACATTGATTAGTTTACTCGATAATTCTAATGGGGTTAATAGTACAATCAAAGATTTATCAAAAGATATTACTCAATTTTTATTGACATAAATTTATGAGAAACGAAATGTATTATTTACCTATCTATTATTATTCATGTTCTATATCTTTTCGTTTTTTTTAGAAATTGAAATATATTTTAAATTCCTCCTATTTATTTAAATAGGAATAAGTTGGGAGAATTAAATATATTACTAAAAGAAAAAGAAGTGACTTCTTTTTTATTTTATACATAGAATTATAGTTAAAACTACTGGTTTTAATTAACTATTTTTAATGCATAATAACTAATATATGAACCTCCTCGAGTTTGAACAACTTGAACACTATATATGTACTATGAAAGAAAAAAAAAAAAAAGTTTAAGTACTGTAAACGTATATATAACAAAACGAAATGTTTCTATGTGATGAACTACCTAAAAGTAGTTAATCTTTTTAATTAAATTAAAATGAATTACTGAATCTAATTTTGATTCTAATAATATGTGCGCAAAATTTATAAATTATACACATCAATTAAAAAAGAAAAAAAGGAATAATTCACAAAATCGCCTATAAAATTAAATACAAAAAAATGATAGCGATTATAATAATAATAAAAGAAAATATATCGGAATATGTTATATATGAACATTAGCGAATTAAAGCAAATATATACAATTTTTTGATATCATCAGAATAAACGTTCTATTAAGTTATGTGTTTATACATAAAGAAACATTTACACATAGAAAATGTGTGATGTACTAATTATTCTCCTTTTTATGCAAAACGTAGAGTAATATTTTATAAAACTTAAAAATAATCCAAATGAATCATTTGTCATTGGATATGTTACGATAGTGTAGATAAATACTTAAAAAAATTTTGTGCAATTGGTAATATTCTTACTCCTTATATTAATAATTATATATTTATAATATTTTTCCTCTGTAAGTAAAACTTCCTTATTACAGGGGTAACATAAGACAAAATTGCATGCATATATTTATCTATACATATATGTATATAGCAGAGCTTGAACTGTCTTAACTCAGTTAATCATATTTGCTTTTTCTCCTTAATACTGAAATGAATAAAAAATGCGTATTTATAATAATAATTTTTCCATTTTTTTTTTTTGTCCATAACTAAGAAGTTAGACAAAGAACTATTAGTTGTACATCAGATATACGTAAAATTACCGTGAGTTTAAATATATCACAATAGATGATAAATTATTTAAGAAAAAAATACAAATATTTAATTTGATGAGTGAATTGTTTTACATTGTTGTGTCCATAATGTACCTTTTTTTTTTTTTTTTTTATACACAAATCTTTGGTGTATGTATATAATGTAATAAATTTTTTTAATTAACTTTGTGAAATAACTAATTCATTTAAATTTTGAAAAATTCCCCACAAAAAAAAAAAAAAGTAATAAAAAGGACAACATAAACAATAGATGCAGCAATGTGGATATACGTGTGTACGTAAAAATTGAAAAAAAAAAAAAAAAAAGGGTATGTCTTTAAGTACTAACTAAACGCGCGTAAAAATCATGTTACTAAAACACATTAATCAAAAATACTTCAATTATTTTCACAGACATGCACTAACAAATTTAAAATATCATAACTAAAAGAACTAGAAAAAAAGCATTTACAAATCTTGCATTCTAAAGGATTTTAAGAAATAGTGGTATAACTCCCGAATAAGTGGATGTGTCAAATAAATGATCATTAAATGAAATATTGTTAAATTGAAAAATTACTCTTATAAGTAAACACTAAAAAACATAGAAAAAATAAAAAAATATACAATAATTAACTGTTTCATGTTTAATGCATTGCATATTATCTTACTTAAGTGTGCAATTAAAAATGCTTTCTTATTGGCTGAAAATGAAAATAAATTATTTTTCTATTTATAATAGCACAGGAATGTCTATCGTTATATTTACCTCTCATTTTTTTTCTTTTTCTTTTTCTTTGTTTATTAAATAAATGTTGTAGTTAACAGATAAATAATAAAAATTTACTTTTGATAAATCTTTGTGTTGAAGGAACAACAGTGAAAACGTTACACGAATACCAGAAAAATGCGGCAATTCATGAATGCGCGCGTTATGGTTGAATTTTTTTTTTTTTTTTTATTTACCTCTTAAAACACGTAATTTTTGTTTAATGAAATGAAAAAATTATAATAAGTTAAATATTCCTTTTTTTTTTCTTTAAAATGAAAAGACAAATTTTCATTTTCGTCCTTGTACAAATTTTAAATGAAACTATTACTTTATGAATAATGAAATTGTCCTTTTCATATTTAATATAAAATATAAAATTATCTGTAGGAGATAAAACAAAAAAAAATAATTTTTTTTTTTCTTGTTCTTTGCGTTCCCATTATTTTTTTCCTCCTTTGTGTTCACATGAAGTGTGTTGCACCTAACAAAATGTTTGAAAATTTTAATTATAAGATAAATTGCCACCGTCAATAGTAAAGTTCATATAAGAGCAACTACAAATTCGAAGATAATTAAATTTTTTTATATTAAGACAGATCAAAATTGCAACATAGTACTAATGAAATACATAATTTGAAAATTTTATACACATACATAATTTTCTTAAATGAAAATTTTAGAAAATTAAAATTTGTAAACTTTAAGCGTTGTACATCATATTCAAAAAAAAAAAAAAAATATCCATATTTTAGTTCTCTAAAAAAAAAAAAATTAACTGAATTAGGTGACTACGGAAAATTGTTAATTATTTCAATTGAATAAATCACTAATTGATTTGACTTATTTACAAATTCATTTGACATAGTTACTTATTGATTTTAGTAGAACCTTTTATGAATTTTTCTCATAAATGTAAATGCATGTGTAATTACTAATTTTATCTAAATTTTTGTAAAATAAAAAAATTAATTGACATTTGAAGGTAGAAAGTTTAATTAAATTTGATGTTACTCAATTTTTACTTCTCTATTTAGTTCTTTTTTATGTCAAATAAAGAATTAATAATTAATTGTTTTTTATTTTTTTTTTTTTGCGTACCTTTGAAACGTTTCTAAATAGTTACATATATATTTGTAGATATATACATATATATTTGTAGATATATACATATATATTTGTAGATATATACATATATATTTGTAGATATATTCATATATGTTTGTAGATATATACATATATATATATATATATATATATATATATATATATATATATATATATATATATAGACAAAAAAAAAAAAAATATTCCTCAATGAATATAATTTCGAGTATTTTTTTTTTCCTTCTTTTAAACTTATGTTTAAATGAAATTAATATTACGAGAGGTGAAAATGTAAATCAGGGAAAGCCTAATTTAAGACATGGCATGTCAATGAGTACTGAACCGTTAAATGAAAAAGACACAGATGAGGCAAAGGAGAATGAAGAATTACAAAATTTAGATAATACTAATAATAGTGATAACTCTGGTAACCCTGAAGTAGATAATGTGTTCCCTACGTTAGAGGAAAATTTAGAGAATACAGAAAACTCCAAAACTGAAAATGAATTTACTGAATCACATAATATTATATCAAGCACAATGGAATCTGCTAATGTTAAAAAAGTAAATGATGTAGGTTCTAAATCTGAATCAGTACTTCCAGAAGATAAACTAAACTCAGAACAAATAGATGTAGATAGTGTTCATGAATATAATGATTTGAATCAAAGTATTGAGGAAGAAAAACACAAAACAGTAACTAATGACAAACATGAAGATGAAAAAGTTTCAGAATCAGATACAACAAAAACATCAGATATCTTAGGAATAAGAAGCGAGAAAATAGAGTTTAACGAATCAATTTTTCCAGATCCATTAAAAGAGATATCATATCAAAAGAACTCAGAAGTTTCTCATTCAAATATTATTTTAGGAGGACCAAGAAACTTGCCAAACACAAATCCAAACGTACTAATACCGGTGGGAATACTTGAAAGTGAACATAAAATATATGAAGAAGAGGATGCAGAAAAAGAAGAAAAGGAGGATGATGCAGATTCAGAGGAAAAGGAAGAATTGGAGAAAGCTGTGCACAATCATGAAGAAATCGATGATACATATGATGTAGATAATGAAGATAACGATGAAGATGATGATGAAGATGACGAAGATGATGAAAAAGACAATGATGGTAATGAACAACATGAGCAACGAAATAGAGATCAACAAGCTGAAACGAAGGAAAATGAAAAAGAAGGAGATCAAACATCCCATGAGACAGAAGAAGAGATCAAAAATGAAAATACTGTACCAAGTGATAAAAATGTACATAAATCACATAGTGAAGAATATAAATCTGATAATGCTGTTAAAAAATTAACCGAATCATTGGTAAACACAATGAATGAATTAATTGATGATGATAGTGAGGTTTCAGACACGATAAAGAGTTTTACAGGGGATATTACCAACTATATAATGAAAAATTAAATGTTAAATATATATATATATATATATATACATAATTATATATTTAATTATTACTACTACCATTTTCTATCATATTTGAATTCATCATATGATAATAAATTTTTAAGACATAACTACTTACCATGATAAGTAAAAGCGCCTAAGGTGTAAGCTAAAAGGTGGCATAAAAGTGTGGGTGTAAATATGTATGCATATATATGTATATATATGCATACGCAGATGTGATTATCTATTTGATTTCGTGTAAAATTGTTCTCGCTGAATGAAATACTCATTCGGTATTTTAATATAGGTGTAAACATAAATAAAATAGAAGTACTGTAATATGACCTGGTTTCATAATAACTAAACGAGTCCAACCTATTTTATTGACCTTTCGTATATAGTAGAATTCGAATTAATTTTGTTACTAGTTTAATATGAATTATCATTATCATATCATAATTATGAAATGGAAGATATTATAAAATATATTAACACATACAATACATTAACGTATATAGAAATATATCCATTCACTAACATATATGAATCTTATTAACAGCAGGATTGTATTTGAGTTAATTTTGTGTTACACTATGAGCGTATAGTGTTATTCCTAAATTTCCCAGAGCTAATGAAAGAAAAAAATATATTTTTTTTATTGCACTTTCAGGGGTACAGGAATATTTTGTGTTTGCATATACATTTACGCATACATTTACGCATACATTTACGCATACACTTACAAATACTCTTACACTTATCCTCACATTTTCCCGTTCATACTTATACTGACACTTTTTTTTCTTTTTTTTGAAGTTTACAAAATTTTAAATATTTATACACCCCTTTCTTTTATATATTACGAATGTACAGTAATGTAGTACATAAAAAGGAAGAATAATACGCCTCAATTTATTTTTACTTTTTCTTCCTAATAAGGAAATTGGAAAAAACGTGACGACTTTTTTCCAGGTATTATTAACATTTATAGGCACCTATATTTTCATGATATTTAAATTGTATATTTTCTTTTTCGCTTTTTCTCTAATGTACTATTGTATGTAATAAAACAAATGTTTATATGTGTCATCATTTTTGTTTTTTTTTTTTTTTTTTTTTAATTATATTTTAATTATTTTAAATTGAGAGATTACGTAACCACTATGCCGTTACGGTAATATTATGTTATTACAATATAAAAAAAAAAAAAAAAGAAAAAAAAAAGATTATCATTTAAAAAAATTATTTTTTATTAAGGTGTTTTAAAAATAAATAAATAAACTTAAGTGCACACAATTTGTCTATAATATATGCATGCCATATTTTAAATGCGGAAATTTGATTGTACATATAATTTAAGATATATAAATTTCACAATTTTATGTTAGAAAAAACAAAAAAAAAAATCGAAATTACAATAATTTTTTTCATTTTCCTAATTTGTTATACAATCCTTATATACACATTTTTAGAATGAATATTTTTTTATTTCAAAGTTTAGACAGGGGAAAATGTAAATTGAAAAATGTCCATTAATTTTAGATAAAGTCTGTAAAGCGCATAATTTTTCTTTTTTTCGTTTCTTATTTTAATGTGTAAATATACATACACAAATGAATAATTTGATTTTATTTCATAAGATATACAATAGGAAAATGAAGATGCAAAAAATTCAAAAAATTGTGCATTACATGTATTAATAGAAAAAAGCTGTTACTTTTCAATATTTTTTTTATATGTAATAATAAAGAAAAAAACATATTTATAAAATCTATTCGAAGGAATGTTCTACTTTTTTTTTTTTTTTTTTAGTGTATTATTATTATTTTTTTTTTATTGTAATTGATATTTTGTGTTTTAATATTTAAAAGAATTTAAATGCGAATTTAGTGGATGGAATTATTAATAATTCAAATGCTTTCTCCTATTATTATATTCTGTTTTCGAGAATTATATATTTCTTTATTATATAATGTTAGATTTGTACATTAGAACAGATATCCTATAAATGTGTGTGTGTCTTATTGATTTTTTTTTTTTGTTTTCTTTATTTCTTTTTGTCTATAATGTATTTTATTCCCTGAGAAACGAAAGTACAATTAAAATTTTGTTTTTTTTTATTTTATTCTTAAGCATTGATAAAAAAATAATCAACTTTAATATTTTTTTTATGTAGAATTATTCTAATATTTCCAATTTTATTTTATTTATTTATTTTTTTTTTTTTTTTATTTTACGTACATTTTTTTTTTTTTTTAAATAAAAGCTGATAATGAAGAATATTAAGCATATTACGTTTTATTTATTTTTTTTTAATATAAGTATATATTTAATAAATGGAAAAGTGGAAAATAATAATCAAAATATTTCTAGCTTAGGTCAGAAAAAGTCAAATTTAAGATATAAAAACGAAAGTAGTAAAAATGTTATCAAAAAAAAACCGGTTTCTTCAGTGAAGCAAATTAATAAAGTAAAAAATTCATCGAATAATTATACAGTTCAGAAAAGTAATAAAAGTACAAGTGGTAATAAGATTTCGAAAATTCAGGATAATAAACATATTTCTAATAAGAAAGAAAGTAAAGGAGCTAAAAAGAGTGCAGTAAAAAAGAAAGATGAAACATCAAACATAAGTTCAAATTTAGATCATCTAGTACAAAAAAATAAAATATCAGATAATGCAGTAAAAAACTTAAGCAATCAAGAAAATAATATTGAAATGACCCCTAAAAATGAAGTATCTACAGAGCATAATAATAGTGAAGATACTAAAATATTAAAAGAAGAGCAAAATGATGAACAGTCAGTACAAGAGAAAAAAGAGGAAGAAGGAGTAATACTAAAAGAAAATAAGGAAGAGGAAATACAAGATCAAAAGGAAGGACCAGGAAAAAGTGAGGAACAGAAAAATGAACAGATAGATTCACATAAAACAGTAGAAAAAAATGCACCAAATGAGACAGGCATATCTGAAGAATCAAGTGTTAATACTATGAAAGATACAGAGCAAGTGATAGAAAAAGAGATAGAGAAAGAGATAGAGAAGGGGATAGAGAAAGAGATAAATAAAGAGATAGAAAAAGAGATAGAGAAAGAAATTGAAAAACAGATAGAAAAAGAGAAAATGGATAAAAATAAAGAGAAAAAAAATGAAAAAGGATTTTCAAAAAAAGTAGAAACAGATCTATCAAATATCAAGGAAGAAATTATATCTTTTGTAAATAATTTTAAAAAAGATGAAAGAGTTGTAAAAGTATCTGAAGCTTTAGGAACTATGGCCACTAATACATATGAGGGTGTCGTTAAGGTTGTAGATTCAGTAATGTTTTTTGTAAAAGATTTTGCTGAAATGGTTAATAATATATAAATACTAAAAAAACAAAAAAACAAAAAAGCATATATAAATTGTGTTTATTGATTATTATTAATATTAGTACCTCGCACAGCTGTTGTTATGCACAAGATAGGGCACTTCTAAAAACATTCTGTTATTATGTTTGAATAGTTTCACTAGGCACATGTTTTCTCTAGATAAAAGAAGAAAAATAAAATAAAGTAAAACATAAATGGTTACGCATTTGTTATTTAACTAGAGTTTCATTATTGTTAATATGTCAAAATAATAAATTTGATGAATAGAAGAAAAAAGAAAGTTCAATTTAGTAAAAAAAAATTCATCATTAAAAAAAGTAAAAAAAAATATTTAAAACTGTAGTACACTTGGAACACTACTATATTAAAGGAATATCGATTCCTTATGAACTAAAAAAAATTTGCTGCATCGATATTTAGTTATCACGAGTTGTATTTGGTCTAATTGTTTCAGTATATATGTTATCATAAATTTAAAATTCATATAATTAAAAAAGAATATGCAAGAAATAATTCGTGGAGAGATGTATAACGAAATTATTGGAAATTCATAAACAAACAGTGTGGATATATGCAGCAAAGGAATAGGTGATAGGCCTTTAGCCTAATTAAGGATATGTATGCATATATATATATATATATATGTGCACATATATACGTATATATGCATATACATGCATGTATATAGCCAAACAAAATTATACTATAATTAATTATTATATTATAATAAATTTATATTTTTTTTACTTATGTGTAAATATCAGAATAAATATATCTAGCTGAAGTTGTAATTTTGTATTTTTATCATATGTAACAAAATTGTAAAAAAGCAAATAATATTACAAACATTTTTTTTCTTAAATAAGATAAACAAAATTCTGCGATTAGAACATGAAATGTAAACATTATTTTTTTACGAAAATTAATGAATTAGATAGTTATTCAATTTCGCGACTTGGAATGTACAAGTATTTAGTCAGACAGTTACAATGAATTCTGTCTACATATACATGCATATATAAACGTTTTAAATGAAAATAGTAACTACGTTTTAACCATCTTAATGATATTGTATTGAAAGAAAAAACTGAAAAGAGGATAAAGATAATTGTTATTTTTTTATTTATGAAAAAGAAAAGTAAACTATATGCACGCATAACAGTTCGGATGCCCACATTTTTAAAATCTACAGTTATTTTTTGGAAGTCAAAATTTTTTATTATTTTATATTCCTTAAGGAAAAAAATAGTTCTTTAAAATAATGATAAAAGTCGTTTATTCTATATGTCAATTTTTTTTTTTTTTTGAATTTTAAAAATATGTACATATATATACTTTTAGACTTTCTATGTATATTTATTTTTTAAAGTCTTTCACTGTTTCAAAAATAGTTTTATCTCAATTTTCAAAATTATAAGAAAAATTAACTTTTTTCATTTTAGAGTTATACATGCTAACCTATAAGTATTTTAGAGCTTTAACATGTCTTTTATTTTTCTAATTTTTTAATAAAAAAAAAAAGAATTGTACAAGAATATGGAACAAAATATATAACTTTTTCAATTTTTGCTCTTTTTTTCTGATATGTTTAAAAAGATCCTATAAGTTGAAAAAAAAAGTGAACATTACTTTTTTCCTGATAATTAAAAATTTTTGTGAGCATGAAAATAATGGCGCAAGCAAAGAAAATTGTGAATCATAGAAAACAAAATTTATGAAAAGATTCTGTAACTGGTCATTTTTATTAATAAGGTAAGAATAGTAATTCAAAAATATGAAATGAAAATTTTTCTGAAGATAAAGAAAAGAATTTAATGGAAGGAAATGTTTACGTTTTATAAAATGAAAAAGAGTTTGATAAGGACTGATGAAGATTTATGAGGTTTTAAGGAGACAGGACTTACAACATAATAGGAAGAAAGTTACGTACATCGGATACTGCATCATCTATTATTCTTTATGATTTTTCATGGGGAGAAGAATATAAATTATCAGCATACTAAATTAAGAAAGAATAACTATTAAAAGGAGCCCTTCCTACTGTAGATCTTAACGTAGGAGGCAGAAAAAATGATTTCAGTGAAGAAGATACTGAAGAAAATTTAGGAAAAAAAAAAAAAAAAAAAAGGATGTGAAGGGAAACAATAAAAAAGGTAAGATGCACAATTACCGGGAGTAGAAATACAAGTATTACCATCTTCATCAGCTGATAAGTCAGAAAAAAAGTTATTAAGAGGAAATATATTTCAACAATTTGGACATTCTGAAACACAAATCAGAAAATCAAAAAAGAAATGTTGATATAAAACAATATGATTGTAACTACCAAGTATTCATGGACCACAAGAAGTAGGAGATTTAATATCACAACCAAAAACATTAAGATGAACAGAACAAAAACATAAAGAAAATTCAAAACCTGTATTGAAAGACAAAACCATCATAATAAGAAGTGAAAAACACGAAAAAAAAATGAGTAGCATATTTTCGGGTTTAAAAGTTATCAGAAGAAATTACCCCAGTACTAGGATCGCAACCACAGAGTGAACCAAAAAAGAGACAAAAAAAAAAAAAAAAAGAACTATAAAGGGTAAAACAAAGATTAAAAGTAAATACGATAGAAATATGAAAAGGAGAACATACAGATAAAAAGAAGAAGGATCAAATGGAATAAAGGCAGATCAAATATAAGAATCACGTATAAATAGTAAAACCTATAAAAATCGATATAGATGTAAAATTAGAAGAAAATCAAAGAAACAAAATTTCCTTGACCAGGAATAGAACGAATAGAAAAAAAAGAACAAAAAAAGGGTGTACAGAACCTTAATAATGAAGAAGGAAAAACAAAAAAGGAAAAGTTGTAATTGCAAACTCAAATAGTGCAGATCCCCTTTCCAAGGAATCCCTAAACTAAAATAAAGACATGTATGCTCTAGAATCAAGACATGTATCTTCTGAATAGGAAGATAGTGTTACTGAAAAGGAAAATGAAAGAAAAAGAGATAGAAAACGAAAAATAGGAGAACGGAGTATATCACATGAATTATCATCATTATTATCACCACTGTTATCAGCACATGCAATAGAGCAACCAATAGAACAGTTTACAGGTCCATACTGTACTTATCAATTACAAAATAGAGAGGAAGGGGATGATAATATAAACAATAATAGGGATAGTTTAAGTGACGTTCCTAGCGAACCACCAAAAAGGGAAAATTCAAATATCACAAGATGTAAATATGTATCTTCATAAAAATGTAATTATATTACCCATAGGGAGGAAGAGATGAAAGAAGAAACAGAAGAAGCAGAAGAAATGAAAGAACACGAGGATGAAATAGAAGAAAAAGATATGGAAAAAAAGGGAGAATTAATTGATACCCCCCTTAACGGTTTTAAGGATCATAAATCACTAGTTGGAATTTATAGAGGTAAAAATGAGGTTCGAAAAATAGCTGATGCTTTAATTAAGAATTTGTATACTTTATCTGATGACTGTAATGGGTTTTATGATAGTCCTAAAAATTTTGCAAAATTTTTTCCTCTTTATTTTTTATCAAAATAGAACTTTTTAAAAGGAAACTTTTTTTCATTTCGATCAAAAATAATAATATTCCCTCATTAAACTAGATAAAATAATAATACATTTTAAAATATTATGTCTACCAATTTGTATTTTATTAGAAAAATGAATAGGAAGCTAGTTTAAAACATGAAAAAAAAAAAAAAAAAATGTACAACTATTAATTTTATGTTTCAGTTATACAGACATAAATAAACTCTAATGATAATTTCATTGGTAGAATAATGTTCATTATTAAAAAATTTACGAAAAGAAAAAACGCAAATATTAAGATAATATAAAATAGCGAAATAATGTGCTTCTGCAGTATAGTTAAAAGCGTGTATATATGGATTTATTTCTATATAAATATATCTATTAATCTACCATGTTTTCAAAACTATAATAATTTTTATACATATTTTTTTTGTCGCAAATGATTAATATAATAGGTACTTAAAGTAACATATTTAAGAAATAATTAGCAGAAAGTACACTATGAAAATTATTGAAAATAGGGACAATTAAAAAGTGAAAATGTGACTAGCGAATATGTACTAATTTATTAATCGTATTAACCTTAAGTATAGTAATCTAAATTTTTAGTTCAACAAACTGTCTATTAATAATGTAAATTTATGGCTTTTTTATTAGGTGATGTTAGTAGGTAATAGAAAAATAAATAATTTTTTTTTTTTTTTTTTTTCATAGTAAATTATTGAAAGGACATTACTTATTTTTATTCTTTATTTAACTAGTGAAATTTAATGTGTGCTTTAGGTTTAACTAATTAAAGAATTTACATGTATTACTTTGAAAATTTAACTAATTTGACAAATTTTACTATTCTGCGTAGTGCAAATAAAATTGTTATCTATATTAAATGAAAGTGCATGTAAACATTAATTTTTTTATGATTATATTACATGTAATTTTTTCATTGGAAAATTTGTGTACATATATCTGTATGCATATAAATATATATATATATAAATGTACTTTAAAAATTTGGGAAAACCTTCTTTTAAGTGGCATTAAAAAAATAATTTTTATTATATAATAAAAATGTCTTTTTTTACGTTTAAATATTTTTCACTTATTGTTGTTTTATTATATTAATAAGTACCGTTATAAAACAATTAGAGAAATATAAACTATAGCAATTGTCCATTATAAAAAAAAAAAAAAAAAATGTTTTCTGAACATTGTAGATGTCGTCCCCGTTAATATTTTACTTTTGAGGTATTATTAGTTTTAAATGTTTCAAATTTTAAGTTATTATGAAAGTGAAAGATTTAAAGAAACGAAAAAAAGAGTGTTTTTGTTCTATTATTTTATTATATTTATCCAAAATTAAAACTTTTTTTTCGCTGTTGCAAAATTTGTGAAAATTCTGAAAATTTTTTACAAAAAAATTATTAGTTTTTTTTTTTTTTTTTTTTTTTTCCTATAATAATAAAGAAAAAAAGAAAAAAAATATTTATTTAAAAATTATGTTTCTTTTTTATATTAATTTGAACGAATTATGTACTATCATTCATTAATCGTAAAATGTACGCACTATAAGGTAAAACTTTTTTCTTAACAGGATGGTTGTAAAATTGACTAGAAAATTGTGTGTTACACAATAGTGTATAGGATCCAATTTTCCGTTTTTTTTTTTTCGTAAAAAAAAGTATTAATAAACGAATGAAACTGGAACATAATATCTCCTATTTTTTAATAAAATAGTTCATTTTATTTTATTTATGATGTAATAATTCTATACTCTTATATTATTGAATTATTCTAAATATTGTAAAAACGATATAAACACCGTACCACTGTTTTTTAAATAGAAGTTAATTTTTTTCTTTTTTTCTTTTTTTTCTTAAATGTAATTTGTACGCATAATTATTAGTGTAATTAAATAGTGTCCGATGATTGTTCTAATTTATTTAAAATAATAAAAAAAAAAAAAAAAAAAAATTAAACTACTTAAGAACAGGGCATTTTATAAAATTGTCATTTATTAATTTTTGTTTTTATTTCCAAAATTATATAATATTTAATAAAAGCAAAAAATTAGGAGAGTACATCCTAATATTTCTTTTATTTACTTGTTTCTTTTAAGTTTATATTTATATAAAAATATTGTTGCAAGTGATAAAATTACAAATGGGGGAGTAGCTAATTTGAGGAATGGATCCCAAACTAATAGAACAATACCTGTACAAAATGAAGAAGAAAATGAAAGTAATAAAAATGGAAAACTTCAAAATTCTCATGAACATGTTCAACCAGCAAACAAAGCATTAATCTCATCCACTAGTGCACCAAATACAAAAGAGGTATATTTAACAGATAATGAAGATAAAAGCGCTGCAACTGCTAGAAATGGACAAGATAGCACATTAGATCCATTAACTTTGGGTTTATCTGAAGCATTTAAATTATTTTACAGTTCACTATATAAACCGGCAGTAAGAACATTATTACAAGATGACAAAAATAAGCAAAAAACAAATGTTCATATATCTGGAACACCAGACGATCAAAAAAATAAAGAAGAAACAATTTTGTTAGAATATGATAATACAGCCAAAAATATAGTTACTGATAGTGAGGAGGAAGTAAGGAAAGAGAAGGAGGAAGAAAGTCAAGAAGAAGATGGAGTAGGTAATATATCTGAAGATTTGATAGATGAAGAAGTCAAGACAGACGAAGATACTGAACAGGGGGAAAGTCTCAAAAAACAATCTCATAGTAATGGAAAAGATACTACTGATATATCAAGTGATGATAATGAACCATATACGAAATTACAAGCATATATAAATGCTGATTATTCTGGACAGGAAATTGAAACGTTTTTGAAATCCGTTGTTAATTTACTTGGAGCTGATAGTAAGTTTAAAGATACGTTAAACAATTTGACAAAGGATATGACTGAATATCTACAACGTAGAATATTTTAAGACCATTATAATTTCACAATTTTATTTATAAACAAAATGGTAGCATTAATTTTTCTTGTTACTCCATAGAATGAAATAGAGAAATACATAATCACTGTTTGGAGTATATAATTATTCTAATTTAAAGGATGATATTAAAAAAAAAAAAAAGATAATATTATGTAACATATAATAAACCTGAAATACCAAAAAAAAGTATAATATATATATTTTTTTTTTTTTCCTTTGATTGAAATATTGTTAATATATACGAATGAAACAATGAAATTTTGCGTGAATATAGCGGAACAGTGAATACATTTGCAAATTGGCAAATGTGGCATAGCGACAGAACGACAAAACGGAAGAATGACAAAACGGAAGAATGACAAAACGGAAGAATGACAAAACGGAAGAATGACAAAACGGAAGAATGACAAAACGGAAGAATGACAAAACGGAAGAATGACAAAACGTGGAAACATGAAAGGACTAAAATAACACGGTTTTACTCATCAAACAAAAGTGCATTTCATTGTTATCAAGCCATCTTGAATTATTAAAATATATATATACTTGTAATTGTTTTTCTATCACGGATTTAAAATTACGAAAATAATGTACCTAATTAGAAGCGATTTAGTAAGAATGGTAAAAAATGATTATATAACCTGTAGTTTCCAAAATGTACTGGGGTATTTAGTCAGTGCATGATCTCAAATACTTGTAAATCTCATGAACAGTTTATTTTATATTTTAAGAAATTTGAGTTTTCATTTTTTTTTTTTTTTTATGTGTAATTAAATACTTTGCACAATATATGTTTGCGAGTAATGGATACTAAAGATATTCCTATTTTTTGTTTTGTTTTGTTTTTGTTTTTTCTTGTCTTCTTTTGGGTCGATCTGCTTCGATTTGTCATGCTTCTTTTTGTTTCATTTTTGGATTATAATCATTATTATTACTATTTTTTTTTTTTTTACTAATTTTAAAATAGTGTTCATTTGTAATTATTACTACAATTTAATATATAATAAATAATTTATTATAATTAACCTAGTGGTAAAGCCACTTACATCTTTATGTTAAAAAAAATAAAAAAATTATTTAATTTTTTTAAATAGTAATATAATAGCTTCAGAACAGTTCTTTACCATTTTATTTAAATTAAACTTTGTAAACCATTTTACCGAATGCTTCTGTAATATGAAGCAAAAAAAAAGCGACTATTACTTCGCATCCATTTTAAATTCTGTTTTATTTTATTATATATATTTTTTCATTTCATTGAAGTAGATTTAATCATTTGCTTATGTTTAACTATTGTTGAGAAAATATTCAAAAAAAAAATTATCTGATCATTTTATTTTTCGCTGACAAAAAATGATAATGTTCACAATATGCAACTACATCATTTATTTAATGAGTTCGATGTAAAAAAAAAAAAAAAAAATTTGACCACATACATGAATTTATTAATGCTCAATACTAGTAAAGATTGTCTAAGCACGAAAGGACACCGTGAAATTGTCTCTATTGTTTCGATTTTACAAATATGCACATTACGGATTCATCATTTTATTTTATTATTACATTTTTGTTACAAATTTCACACGAAAAACAAGAAAAAAGAAAAATTAAATATTAAATATTAAATATTATGCAATGTGCATTCAGTATTTATTTCTGCTAAAAATTTGTGAAGTTCATTTGTCTCTGTCTTTACAATGAAATATATAAAATTATAACGTGATATTTAATTGTTCAGTTGTTTATCTGTTTGATATTTTTTGTTTTCCATAAAAACTCCAAAGGATTGGATGAACTAAGGTGTAAACTTAGAATAATGAATTATGTGTTTGTGCAATAGTATTTTTTTTCGTGTGCAAATTGGTAGTTGTAGCTCCTTGGGAAAAAGGAAATTTACTTCGCCATTACAAGTATCATTTCCTCGAATCTTAAGAATATACATATATATATATGGATGGATGCCCATTTACGTATGTATTTATATTTGTGTATGTATGCATATGTGCGTACATATCAATGTGTATACATGTGTACGTAAATATGAACATAAATAGTTGCACAAAGCTACATACCGTCATCGATATTTTCCTGTACACATAGATCGTTTGTACAGATTTGTGATCGTATATTTAGACATTTTTCCAAACGTATTTGTGTTACATTTTTATAAATGATAAATGAAAAAAAATAATTATATGTATAAATACAAACACATATATATATATATATGTATATATATATTTTTTTTTTTTTTTTAATATTTTATAACAATATTTTTTAAAATTTTAAAAAATTTTCCAGAAACTATAGTTACAATTTTTTATTTAGATAAAATATCCTCAAGTTAAAATTAGCATATATTATAAAATAATATCTCACCAATTTTTTTTTTATTCTATTTTATATACTTTAAAATAAAATTTCTGTAATTTTCTTAAAAAAATGTCCAAGATGAAGAAAAATATGAACATTATTTTTTACCTTTTCTTTTTGATTATATTTTTCCAAGAAATTAATGTTTCATGTAACGGAAATGTGAAGAAGATTAAGTCTAGTTTGAAAAGTGGTACAACTAATAATGATTCACCTGTACAAGAAGACAAGCATAAATTGAAATCAGAGAATTCAAGTGCAGAAAATTCAATTGATTCTAGTGTACCTGAAAATATTGATGAAAATCAAGAAAAAAATTTTGTTTCTCCATTTACCAGAGATCGTAATAAGGCAATTAAAATAAAGGGTAGAAAACTTATGAGTAAGCCTGAACGCTCACTTAAAGGAAAAAGATTACGTGGTTCAGATGAAGAGAAAGAAGGATATTCCCTTAGCAAAAAGGAAGATGTAACCTCGTTAGGTATTCCAAGTGATCATATACATGTAGACCAAGAAATAGTGCATCCCCAGGGAGCCGAAGAAAATCCGTTGCAAGTTAATGGTATTATAGAAAAACAAAAGAAAGAAGAAGAAGGAGAAGAAGAAAGAGCAGAAAGCGAAGGAGTAGAAGAAAGAGCAGAAGGCGAAGAAGTAGAAGAAGATAAAGATGAAGAAAAAAAAAAAGGACTAAGAGGAGAACAACAAAAAGAAAAGATTAGATCAGGATTAGAGAAAGAAACGGTAAAGAGAGAACAAGAAGAAAAGGATAGGCTTCAAAGGGAGCTAGAAAAAGAGGGATTAGATAAAGAGAAAAAATCTCACCTTGAAGAAGAAGGAGTACCAACACATAAAAATGTGGATGAATCGTTAATAGTAAATCCCCCTTTATTTGAACCATTTAATGGGGCTGAAGAGGACCATGAAGTAATTGAAAGCGACGAAGAACAAGAAGAGAGAAGCCAGAAAGAACATTTTGAATCAGAAGATAAGGGGATAGAAGAAGGAGAAGAGGAAGAAGGTGAAGAACTTGAAGAACATGATGAAATTGAAGAAGGGGAAAACGTATCAAAAGACGCATCAGAAAATAATATCTCAGAAAAAGAAAGTTCACATGAAAATGTAGAAGTAAAACACGACAAAAAGGAAGAAGAAAAACATAAAAAAAAACAATTTTTTAAAAATGATGATGAAGAACACATGGACAATTTATCTGATCATGAACATGTAAATGTCGATAATATTGTAAAGGATCCCGAAAGAGGGGTGAAAAATTTTATTAACTTACTTGATGGTGATCTTGCCGTTATAAATATAATTAAAGGTCAAGCAGGAAATATATCTAAAACGGTTTTACATTTCTAAATATTAAATAATAAATATAATTTTTATTATATATCTATTGATATATTTCTCTTGTCTCTCGTGTTACTTTTTGAAATGTGGAATAAATTAAAACAGTGTTGATATTCCAATAATTTAGGTGTATAAATAAAATAATAAAATAAAATAGACAAAAAAAAAAAAAAAAAAAAAAAAAAAAAAATAATAATAATAATAATAATAACAAAGATTACTAAGAGTATATCATTTGAAATAATACTCACATAAATATACCCTTAAGTTGAAAATTTAATAAAATATGAGAGCTGTTTAATTTTTTGTTTTTTTAATTTATCCCTTACCTAAGTTTCAAAAAGGTAACGTAGTTGACGAAAATAGTATGACAATAAATATGTGCAGTTATATTTTAATTGAGCATATTTGTTTCTTCTATTTTTCATTTTTCAAGTTTTTTTACATATATATTTTTGAGGTGTCTTAGATATGTTTATGAAACATTTTTTTTTTTTTCCCCTTTTTTGGGTGAATTGTAATGGAACTCAGAAAATGAAACTATGAAAAAAGTGTTAAAGTAATCAGTAAATAAATACTTAGTGACTTGCTGATAAGCTGAAATATATTCTCTTCCTTTCTAGCTAAAAATTTTGAATAATAATTACCTTTTTTTTACCCTTTAATGAAATATATAATACTTAATTACACGTTAGTATTTGGAGTGCCCTGAACAAAATTTCTAGTAAAAATGATGAGAGCAACATAAAAAAAATACATTTCTTTTTCTGCGCAAAATATTTGCTGAACGTTTAACATATGTGTGAAAACATGTATTTAGTTATCTATTTCTCGCCTTCTTTAAATGAAATTGTGTAGTTCACAAGTGTTTGTAACTGTTAATCTTTTGCAACTCTGGGAATTGTAAAAGTTTCAGTAGATGTATTACAGATATGGAAAACTAAAAAAAAAAAAAAAAAAAAAAAAAAATCAAGGTACCTATCTTTTTATCCATGATATTATAATTAGAATCTTAATAAAAATACTTTCCTTGTGTAATATAAATAAAATGAGGGGAAAAAAAGAAATTACAACTGTTCCTTTTAAGAGCATTTTGAATTTGCACACAAGGATAATAATTCTTCGAATCTCCATGGTTCCAAATCCATGAGTAAATAATATGAAAAAGCTTTCTCAAATTTCATTTATTTTTGAATAATACACATGTTAAGTGAAAATAGAAGAATGCCTTTTTCTTTCATTCTTTCTTCAAATATATATTTATTTGTATATATTTTTATTTGTTTGGATATTTATTTATTTGTTCATTTGTTTTTTTATTTTTTATTTTTTACCTTTTCATTTTTATTAAATATTTCTCTACAGTGTTACATGAAGCAGGACGTTTTAAAAATCTACAAACATTTTTGGGTGTGTACGTTGCTATATATTTTCCATTAATGTAAAATTGAAGTGAAAAAAAAAAATTTAAGAAATTTCGAATAATTAAATAGTGTAATTATTTATTCTAACTAATAATGAAATAATTAAATATTAAAATTTTTTTTTTTTTTCATTTTTTCTTATTATTTTTTTTCCTTTTTGTTTAAGGTTTGGTAAGAGCAGCGTAAAAATGAGTTCTGTAGTGAAAATGGAAAAACCATTTTCCTTCTTATAAAAAGTAAGAATGTTTTTTTAAAAAAAAAAAGGAGTTACATTATTTTCCAAAAGAACGATTCTTTCATTGGTTGGGATTATGTATTATATGTGAATAAAACTATTTTTTTAATTTTACAAAAATATTCTTCTCTTAGATTTTTTAGAAATATCAAAAATAAATTTCGTATATTTTTTTCTTTAAATAGTGTGAAAAGGACTTTACTAATTAATTCAATTTTTTATAAGTCAAATATTATGAAATTTCGGAAAGGTAAAAAATTTAAGCAGCGTTGAACCTAGCATAATAAAAGATAAGTAAACGTATATATATGTGCATGTCGTAAAAGTTCTCTCATTTCCCTCCTTGATCTTTCCTAAAATTGAATTTTATCTTCGTATTTGGAATATATATATATATTCATATTTGTGAACTTAATTTATGAATTTTTTTTTTTTTTTGATGTTGTTTAAAATTGCTTTAATTTTTTAAGAGTCAAAAATGCAAAAAATTTGGGGTGTTGTCTTTTATTTTATTTTTTTAAATAAATATATATATACAAAAAATGGTAATTTGAGAAGTAATAATGACGGAAAAAATACGCCAGAAAAAAAAAAAAAAAAAAATTTGAAAAATAGTTGGATTCCTTATTACTATCCTCAGTGGAATCAAAACAAAGTCCCTGATAATTTATATGACGTTCCTGAGAACAAGGGAAATAAAAATACAACAAAATACAAAGAAAAAATAAGTGGTGTTACGGAAAAAAAGAAAAAATTAGATGAATTAAGAGACGTGAATGAAGATGAAGCACCATACAAATTACTAAGTGTAGGAGAAAATAGTTCAGCATCTGTTAATGAAAGAGTAAATGAATCATTAACTCCTGGATATAATAATGATACATCAGAAAATACATCACAAGAATTTATTGTAATAGATCCTAATGTTGAAACATTTGATGATGTAGCAGTAAACGAAATAGCAACTCCTGAATCTGATAAGGCACCATCGGAATATAAATCAGAAGAACCGAATGTAGTAATTCATAACAACGAAACAATTGAGAGAGACAAAAACGAAGCATCTCATGATAAAGAAGTAATTGAATCATCAACTTTTGAAAATGATGAGGAAACATCAGAAAATATATCAAAAGAATCTAATGTAATATGTTCTGATAGTCAAACAGTAGAGAGAAATGAAAAAAATTCTGATGGTGGAAATGTAACATATAATACTATAAGGAAGCAAGAAATTGCATCCGAATTTGAGGAAAATGAAATAGACCAGGCAGAACAAAGTAGTGATGTGGTTGTAACATATGATAATAAAAGCGAAGATTCCAGCGTAGCACTAGATGCTCAAGTAGAATCCGTTTTTGATAAAAAGACACATGTAAATAAGGAAGAGACAGAAGAACAGGAAAGTAAAACAGATATACAAAAAATCAATAGAGTTGAAGAACGAAATGAACCACCATATCCTGGAGAGAACACACATAAAGAAAATGTAGTAGAACAGCGGAAAGAGGACTCCGAGTCAAGAAGAGAAAAACAAGTTCAAGTAGTACTTGAACCTCGACTGGATAATGATAAAACACAAGAACAACCCAAAGAAAGAACTCATAATTCCGTAGAAAAGATGGTGCAAAGGAATGGGGAAAACGGTGTTGAAGAAGAGGAAGAAGAAGACGAAGAAGAAGACGAAGAAGAAGAGGAAGAAGAAGACGAAGAAGAAGAAGAAGAAGAAGAGGAAGAAGAAGACGAAGAAGAGGAAGAGGACGAAGAAGAGGAAGAAGATGATGAGGAAAATCATGACAGTGTAATATATAATAAAAAAGACAGTAACACATATTTTCCGCCTAATGACAAACACGATAATATGAATATAATGCAAACAATAACTAAGATTCTACTAAGGAATTTATTAAATTCATTAAGTCATGATTATGCACTTAATGACCCCCTGATGGGATTAGAAATGGGTCTTGTTAACCCCTTTTACCTTTTTTAAAAAGAAAAATAACACCTGCAGTATTTGTTTATTGAAGTTATTTGTATATGCCATTGCTCGTTCATATTCGCAATGCATGTATATGCATATATATATATATATATATATATATATATATATATATATATTTATATATATATTTATAATAATTTTTTTCAATTATTTCTGCCGTAATACACTGTATTTGGCAAGAATATTTGAGATGGAAAGCAATAAAAAAAAAATAATCATAAAATAAATAAAAAACAGTAAAATAAAAACAACAGCTTCTTTTATATTATGTAAAATATCATATGTGTCAATTTTAAAAAAACAAATTTTTTTTTAATAAAAAAAGACTAATTCACTTATAATTAAATAATTAAAAAAACAGTTACATATAAAATGGAAAATGTTTATTTTATTATGTAAAACCTTACTTTGCGTGAGCTATTTATAACAAAATAAAAAAAAAAAAAAAAAAAAAATATATATATATATATATATATATATATTATGTACCTTAAATTGAAAGTTTAACACATTAAAATTGAAATAGTAATAAACAAATGAATGAATAAAGCTGATATGGTGAAAAGCGTGGGTATTCTAAGACAGCATTACGTGACACCATGCAACCATTTTTGCATTCCATGATTAAATGAAGTTGATTTATATAATATGCTACTTATCATTTTATAAGTGGTCGTTGCAGGTATTTTAAAATATAATAATTAAAATAAATGGTGACAAACAATTCAAGGAAGCACTTAAATTATTCTAATAATATTGTTTGTATTTAAAAGAACAGCATTCTATTTCTGTGAGTTTAGGCTTGAGAAAATAAAATTATCGTAATATAGTTGTAATTTAAAATTTACATTAACCCTATTTCATGATGTATATTTTGTACATATAAATACACATTACTTCAATTTGTTATTGCTACTATGAATGGTTCAAAATAAAAAACATCGTGATGTATAATTATACTTGTTGAACATAATGAAGTTATAATGTATTAATAATCATTTTATTATATTTGTTTAATTATTTTCTGTAGGAGCATTTTAAGAACATTTTGGGGTTTCAATTTTAGTAATAAAATGATAAGAAATGTTGGTTATTGACTTGCATCAAAATTTTATTCATAAAATGAACATTCTTATTAGAAAGACATTTAGCACTATTTTTTCAGCCTCCTCCAACATAATAAATGTAAAAAACATTCATCATTGTTTATATCTGTCTTTGTTTTTACTATGCGTATAAACGCATATACATATGATACAAACGATGTATATGATCACTAGGTGTTCCTTTTAGTTCGTTGCATATTGCAATAAAAAAAAAAAAGGAGAAAGAGAATGTGAAAGGGAAAGAGAAAGATAAAGGGAAGGAGAAAGATAAAGGGAAGGAGAAAGATAAAGGGAAGGAGAAAGATAAAGGGAAGGAGAAAGATAAAGGGAAGGAGAAAGATAAAAGGAAAGTGAAAGATAAAGGGAAAGAGAGAAAAAAAGAGAAACATTAAATCCCTTTTTATGAACAACTTTTTTTTATATTCTCTTTAAATGTCACAGTATATAAATTACTTATTCTTATTACCGTTATATCATATTTTCATTTCAAATTGTAATAAATAAGTTTGCTTGTTGTAACTCAACTATATATTCTAAGTATCGGAGTCAATTTGTTACTTCTGAAATGTCAAAGTATTCATTTTTGTTTTCTTCGAATAAAATTAGTGTATCAATTACTTTATTATTTTTTTTTTTTTTTTACTGATCACTAATTATTCGTTAATAATTTGTTTTTTTCATACTTGCGTATGATATTTGTTTTTCCCCTATACATGAGCGTAATTTATTTTAATCTCATTCGAATGCATTATTTGCTTACCTTTATTTAATTTTTTTTTTTAATTTATCTTTTTTTTACCTTTTTATACTTTTTCTGCTTTCTTAGTATGGGTTCTTACAAGTACTGTAAATAATAAAACAAAATAAAATTATGGAAACACCCCAGTGAAGTAAATTATGAACAGAAATTTTATATTTTACAATCATGAGGAAAATTAAAATTTGGGGTGTTGAATATAGGGAAATAAACAAATATTATATATATATATTTTAAGGAAAAAAAAAAAATGCTATCACGAATCTTATTATGGAATAGAAATTCTTGCTCATTGTCTTTTATACCCATGAGGGCTCCAACAAAAAAAAAGAGCATACAAGAGAAAAAGAAAAAAGAAGCGTAATATTATATATATACATGTATACATATATATATATATATAGTTCTTTAGCAAAATGTTAACAAATGTGTATAAATATACACATGGTTGTATGTAAAACTAGAAGATATATTTTCACCAGTTTAACAAGTCTTAATGAGGTAAATTTATATGTATGGAACCTTATTTTCTTTTTTTTTTTTTAAGTAATGAAAATCAAGAAAACTTAAGTGAAACACGGTACTTGCCTTATATCCCACCCGCATATGTTGTTGATACGGTATCTTTTTTTAAAGACAAAAGTAAAGTTGATAATTTATTGTCCCTAATTTTCAGTCCAAAAAATTCAACGGATACTTATGAAGATAGAAAAGAATATCAGAAGAAGTTTGAAATGTATCAAATTTTGAAGGAAGTAAGATGAAAAAATTCTATACTGTTTTTATGAATACAAATTTTTTTTTTACCCTAAGAGAATACATTATTTTGTATACCTTTATATATATACCTACGTACAGATGAATGCATATATATGAAGTATATACTAGTATATATATATATATATCTTTACGTGTAATATGTACAATTTTGCACTTGGGCATATGCACATTAATGTGCAAAATGTTAAAAATAATTATTTATGTGTGAAGAAATATAATAAAGAGACGTGAATGTTACTTAATGATGTATATATATGCGTACGTATTTAACAGCATACACATGTTTATATGCTCTTGTATATGAACTTACTCTTTTTTGATAAGATTGCAGTTAAGACAAATTTTGCTAAAAATTAAAAAATTGTTTTCAGAGAGAAGAAAAAAAATATGAAAAGCACTTAGAAAAAATGAAAGAAAAAGTTTATAAATCAATTGAGAATTTACCAGAGGAGTTATATGATGAGAGTATTAAAAAAGGAGACTTATTTGATCATAAGGAAATTCAATTTGGCTTGAAATATGAAAATGAATTATTGAAACATTTGAATATTTACAAAAAGAAGTTACTGCATGTTTACAAAATTTTACTTTACTTACGATACCCATTTTATTTAATAAAAAAAAAGAACCCCATGTTATTTTATATAAGTGAAAGTAAAGCCGTGAGCAGGCAAAAACAAATTAATGCACAAAAGAAAAAATTGAAGAAAAAATAATTCTTTTTAGTTGTGTTGCAAAGTGAACATTTGCACATATATATATATATATTAATGTACATATATATATGTATGCAGACATGCACATATAATAATATCAACAGTCTAAAGGAAAAGGGTAATAAAAATTGGACGGTAACTTTAACATAAGGATATTGCATTTCACATGGAACTATACGAATATATATATATATATGTATATTTTTACATATAAGATTACATCAAAATTAAAAAAAAACAAACCCATTAAAATGTTACGGCATAAAAGTATAAAGTAGATGTGGTTTAATTACACAAAGGAGTTTGTAAATAAAAAAAAAAATCAAACAAACAAATGAACAATTAAATTGGAAATTTTAAACGTCTTCATCACTTTCGTTGTACTCCTTCCAAAATTAAAAAAAAATATATATATACAAAATCATTGTAAGAAATACACTATACTTTTTGCGCATGGAAATATTAATTCATTTTTTTTTTTTTTTTTTATGACTTTTAAATTAATACATAACTTTTGTAAAAATGATCATTTTGAAGTGTCATTTTTTTAATTTAATTTTTTTTTTTTTTTTACCATATTGTTAATAAGTTTGTTTTTAAATAAAAATCCTTCTAAGTCCTTTGTTTTAAAGTTATCTTTGTCTATTAATTGAAATTTAATATACACAAAGATATATAAGCATACATAAGGGTATATCTGTAAAAGTACACATGTATTAATGTGTAAATATGGATATATGTAAATACAGAATTAATATTCATTTTCTTTTTTTCGAAGCACTTCCAAAGTCTTCAAAACCAATGCAGGTTTTAATGAGAACCCCTTCGATAAATAAACACAAGCTGGGAAGAATCTTAATATTTAACTTGTTCATAAAGAATTGGCAGTTATTAGCTTCTACTCTGACAAAAAAAAAAAAAAGGGGGCGAAATAAATTAAAATAAAAGGAGGGTGTTACACAAATAATTTAGTTCTTTCTAATTTTTATTTGTCCATTTTTCTACTTTTTATTATTATATATACTTAATAAATTTAGTCGCTAAATGTATGTTGGCTAGTTTAATTAAATGGGTATGTAAAATATTGCAGCGCTTGAAACTGCTGTCATAAAAATGACAAACCTGGTAAGGCGTAAAACAAATAAAAAATAAAATGAAAATTTGAAGAAATTCATAATATGATTTAAAAAAAAAAAGTATTTACCACATTGTAATTTTTAAGAACGGTTGGTATAAACTCTTTTTCACTTATTTCGATATAAACACCATCTTTTTTTAATTCCTGTTTTTTCTATTCACAAAAAAAAGAACAAATAAGGAAAATATAATAAGAATATTAAATGTGAATGTACTGTAGTATGCGGCATACTTTTCATTTTGTCTATAATTTTGTTTATATATTCTGACAATTTTGATCATTTTTTCTTCATTTTACCTTAAGTTGTGTTAATCTTTTTTCCCTCCATTTCCTTATTTCCTCCTCATCACTATTTTCATTTGCTACAAAAGTTTACATTGAAAATCTTTGCTTTTTCACTTTGTGGTCAAGTTTATTTTCACACCGCATACTTCCGCATGTACCCGTATGTACATTTACGAAAATATATACATGTATATACATAAATGTTTACATGTACATGAGAGATACTCTCAAGTTGTTTCAATTTTTTTTTGCATACTTAAAGATGAACTCTTTACGTCCTTCTGTTCATCCATCCATTGTCCATGGAGTCCATTATCTACATGCTGTCTTTTCTCTTCAACGAATTTACGTTCGTTTGCAAGGTTTTCTTTAGCTTTTTCCTGTAATATTTAAAGGAAGAAAGAAGGTAAATAGTTTATAAGGAATTTCCTCGACTAAATTGTTTCTATACTTTTTTTTTCTTTAGTTGTTATTGCATGTTATTATATATATACACATATAAGTGTACGTGCATGTTTTATGTGTGTATATATATTCATAGTTATGTATGACTAATGTGAGGGTTGCACATATATCCGTTAATTTATTTTTTGGAATCATCTTTTAATTTTATTTAATTAAATTATTTTATTTAATAAAAATAATTCTAATCTATGTTTTCTCTTCAAGGTTTATTTCTTTTGTTGAAAATGACAAAAATTATATACTTAAAAAAAAAAGTAATAACATTAAAATATCTTGATATTGTTAAATTATGTATTTGTTACTAAATAAAGTCATTAAACTAAAAAATGGGGTATACGTTGTTAAATGAAGAAAAAAGTAATAAGGCACATACTTAAGGATGTATGTACGAACATACGTATGTATTGTACATACATATATACATATATATATATATATAATATACTCATATAAAAGTATATGTTCATGTATATACAATATATGCACATATAAAATAATATAAGAGCTAAGTAACAGATGTGGTATAATAAATGTTTGATATGAAAAATGAAGCAAAAATAAATATATAAATTCAAATTCTATGAAATTAAATTAAAATAAAAAAATTAATTGGAAGAAAGTCTACATAAGTTCACTAAATAATTATATGATATTCATTATGTAATAAATTCTACAATAATAAAAAAACATATGATTAACTTGGATTAATGTAAATTATATATATAGTATGCAATAATAAGGATACGTATTATAATGGAAAATAATTTCACGATTTCACAATTTTCTGAATTTTATATTTAAAATAATGCTTATTGTAACTGTAAGTGTATTTATTTTTTATGATAAATAAAATAATTAGCACGCGAATTTTCATTTTGTGACATTAAATAACTGTAATATATTATTTTTTCATTTGCTTGAATAAATTATATTCCCTTTAAAAAATTGTGTGATTTGGTGGACCAAATATATATACATGCGCATGTATATATATATATATATATGTATTTTATTTATTTTTTTTTATTATTATTAACATATGGTATTCCAAGGAAATTTTAAGTGTCCCAATTTTTCTTTTCTTTTTTTTTTTAAAGAATATTAAAAGCCAACTTTTTTTAAAAAAAAAAAAAAGGTAACCACATTTAGAATTTAAAAAAACAAATCAATTATACGAATTTCTTAATTTGACAAATTATGTTATTACTTATGTCCTTATCTTTTGTTAATTTTTTTTTTTTTTCTCTCTACTGGAAAAGCTTGTTCTCCACTCTTCTAGAGGAAAAGCCTAAAATGGGAGAACAAAAAAGAAACAAAAAAATGCACAGAATAATAAATAAAAAAATCAGGGGAATTACAAAATAATGAAAGGAGTTAATTTTGTTATTTTTTGGAAAAAAGTATAAACTCCTTTGAGGAAGTATAACACATATGTGTATTTGTGCATATTTACAATTTTGTTATTTTTCTCAATTATTGTGGTTACTTGAAGTTTTGTTAAGCATCTCAGAATAAATTTATTAATTAATAAGCCAATTAAAAAGGAAAATATCATTTGTGTGTAAAATCCGTCAATAAGTATACACTTCCCTAAAAAAAATGATACATTTTAGTTATATATTAATATATGTGTGAGCTTGGGTATATTGTGTATAGAGTATGAGAAAACTGCTCCTGAAAGATAAAACCATTTATATTACTACACAAATATACGAAATAATTTGCTTTGAAGTTAAAAAAATATGGGCACATTTTACCTCCATAGCAAAATGTTTTGTCCGTGTAATCAAGCAGCCATAAAAATATAGTTGACCACTAAAAAAAGATAAAAAGAAAAATGTGATCTTCGTTTGGTGTAGGAGTAAAAGATGAAATAGACACAAGAATGAAACTGTAATTATATTTTAAAATAAAAAAAAAAAAAAAAAAATTGAATTTTGATTATGCATTTTCGTGTATTACATGAGACCCAATATTATTTATGGTATTTAAAAAGGTCATGTACGTTCCACCAATTTGGGGATCGGATATTATATTCTGAAAACTCATCTACAAAAAAAAAAAAAATTAAATAAGATATAGATACACATTTAAATTTTGATATAGATGCACATAGATTTGTGCATATGTAAGTAGGTGTGTAGTAATATTTTTATTTAGCATTATAATTTCAAAGTATGTACCTTTCTTCTCATTTTAGCATATTATGCCATTTGATTATACACATATATATATATATATATACACATAAGTATATGTATATATAAGTGTGAGACGAATATGCAGGTGAACTCAAATGTGTTGTTCACATATGCTTTAGACTTTTCTTACCGAGGAAACTGTCATCAAATCTACACAAAAATGGTTAAACAGTTGAGCTATAAATATGTATATGTAATAGGAGTAAAAGTTAATTTGGGAGAGCTCCGATTTGTTGGAATACATATATTGAGTGAGTGGTAATAAAGATGATAAAATGATATTTGAAAAGTATCTTAATATATATCCAAAATAATAAACTTTTAAGGGTTTTATATTTTGTATTATTCTGCCTATAATTGCTGATGATATAATTGATATAGGTATAAAGAATGGATTAAAAAGTGCAAACTCTTCTTTTGTTATGCCTTTTTTTAACATTTTAAAATTTGTTCCAACTTCAACTGATGCAAATGGTAAACGATTTATTAAAAATAAAATTATAAATATTTTCATGGGTGGTAAAAATAACAATTCGTATAAATTTTTATAAGTGTCTTTTGCATTTGCAAATTCGTTTTCGTCTTTATTTTTATTATTTAAATATTTCATTTCTTCTGTTTTTCTTTTCTCATTTTCATCATTTATTTCTTTTTTAAAAAAAGTACATATGGTTAAAATTAAAATGAATGTGCCCCAAAATTTTAGAAAAATACTCATATCAACAAAAGGTTGAAATGATGGGTATATTATGTCCATATTATTGTGTAAAGTTTTGTAATAATCGGATTGATTAAATATTAAGTGCATACATCTCACATATTTCTTAAATATATAAAAGCATATATTTTTGTTATTTAGTGTCAAAAACGACAATTGCGATATGCAATATCCTATGTTTTGTCCTAAAATATTACACGTGGATGCTAGCCTGTAAAGAAGATATAGAGGGGAAGGCGGAAAGAATAAAAGATATAAATTTAAAGGATGACTCTTTAAAATTATTGAAAAGTACAATTTATCGTTATGTGGTTCGTTCCTTTGTTTCTGTTAATAATACATAAAATATGAACAGGTGAACATTGTTACATGATAGTTTTGTTCGTTGCGGTTCTAATTAGCGGTGTCACAAGATAATAGTAATTCTTTCTTATATACTAGCGATATTTTATCATATTTTGGGGTAATATATATTTTTTGTTTTCTTTGTTATTACCCCTTGTTTTCCTCTGACAGCATGGTTAATGCCCATCCATCCACTGCAATATCTTGAGTGGCCATTAAAAAAAAGAGAACGAAAAAAAAAGCGGTTAGAAAATACAAGTTTATGTTACTATCCTTTTCCCCTAACCAAATGCTCACATGACTACTGTACAACATCATTGATAAACTACAAAATAGCTGAATAAAAAAAAACAAAACAAATAAAATAGAAAATAAAATATGTTCCGTCATTTATTAGGTCATTGTTATGTACACAATTATATCTTCAAATTTATCTTTTTTTTTTTTTTTTTTTGAAGTTCTATATAAATATGTTAACACTATACATTGTTATTTGCGCGTAACACGTATAAACTTGGTTTTAGTTTATTATCTCTTTTTAAGCACTTGTAACGGAATTATCCAGCTTTTTCTCCTTCCAATTTTTTTATTATATACCGAATCTACAATGGGAGCCCATAACAATTTTAGACTGAAAAAGGACGATAATAAAATATTTTTAAAAAAATATTCTTTACTATGTAATTAATTATTTGTATAGTTGCGCGATTTATAAACTAACCTAAAAGGTATACTAACTAAAGATAACATACTTAATTGGGAGTAGCTCACTTTATCTTGAATTACTAGGGGAACCACCGATGAAACCCCAATTGGAACACCTTGAAAAATTAAGCACAATGATTTAAATGATGAGAATAAAACGTTTTAGAAATATATATACAAATACATGTGTATATATATAAGTATACATGTATATATTTATTTATGCACGTTTGCATATACTCATTATTGCATATACAAATTTATACACATACACATTTACAAATATACACATTTATACATACACACATTTACAAATATACTCTATTATATATACCCACATTTATGCGTATACTCAATTATACGTATACAAATATATATGTCAATATCAAGCAATTAATTATTAACAACAAGCACGCATTTATTAGCATGCTTTGTTCCTCCTTTTCTTTAGCTTTAGTTAATTATTCGTGGTATACTTCGGAAAAACAATTCGTTAAAATTATTATGAATGTAAATAATACCTTGTATAGTATATAGCAACAATAAGAAGATCACATTATAAAAATCATGGTTTTTCTTTGGTACTTTATAATAATTCCCATTTTTTATATCATATTTTTGCATTCTTTCTCTCAAATTAGTATCAATATTTTCACATATAGATTTGGTCATATTGATATTGTATAATTTTAAAATTTTTAAATATCTTAATTTCTATTTCCGGCTTATTTTTTCTCTCTTATTTTAAATATATGCTTGTTCTTATAAACCTTAAAAAAAGAAACTTTTCCTTAATTGAAGTGACTCTTGTTTTTTCATCTTTTTTTCTTTGTGCTTTTTTTTTTTTTTTTTTTTTTTTTTTTGCCTTTCAGAGTTTCTTATTTTTTTTTTAATCTTTTTTTATTCCTTCTTGAATTAGAAAAAAAAAATTAAGAAAAAATGATTAAAAAAAAGTTTTTTTTACAGTTTCAATTAAATACAAATAAATTAAATAAAAAAAAAATAAGTTATAAATAAAACTATTTTTATACTTGAAAAATATTTTTAACAGTATTGATTTGTTTGATGTGTATGGGTGCCCATATATATACATTTATGTACATAAATATGTATATATTTAACATGTATATATATATAAATATATAAATATATATATATATATATATATAATGTATTTATATATGTAAAGGTGTAAACATATACGTATTCTTTTATGTATACATATAGTAATCATACATAACTACGATGACTGCGCTTATTAAACAATATAAAATTTTAATTTAAAATATTGGCAAGTGCGTAAGGATATATAACATACGCACACATATGTACACATATATATATAATATATATGTATATATATAACATTAGATGTAAATCAAAAATACATTTAAAAGGGGGAAAAAGGTTAAAAGAGGATTATAAAAAAAGTAACGTAATAATATATAATGAGGTATACTAAAGTAGTACAATAGAAAAAAATAAATTATAACTTGTGAATTAATGTAAATTATAAGACATAAAAAAATATAGGAATGGGTAGTCTTCGTAAAATAATATATATAACTGTTAAAATTTAATTCTTTATGGTGTCATTCTTCTCTATCTAAAAAAGGAAAAAAAGGAGAACGTAAATAAGGGGAAAAAGTGCAATGGTATATGTGAAGTTAAAAAATTGTAAAAAAACAAAAAACAAACAGGTATCATTCAACAAAAGCTTAATCGAATCGGTAAAAGGTTCAATTACAACTTTATTTATACAAAAAAACATAAAATTATAGTTTTTTTCTACTTACTCCACATGGATAAATTGTTGTTATATGCAGAGTAATTGTAATTTCTGTTACTATAATTATTTTGTTGCTGGTATTGTGTACTTTGATAATAATTTTGTAAACCTGGAGGAGATTGCAAAGCATAACTAAAATTGTTATAATTAAAAAAGTTGTTCGTGTTGTCTCTCGTTCCATTATATCCACTGCTACTGCTGTAGTTCCTGAAAAAAAAAAAAAAAAATAATAATAATTAAAAATGCATATATACATTACATAAAATTCGAAAACATATATATATATACAATACATAATGCGAAAATACAAACTGAGCGCGCTGTATAATCCATATATATATATATATATATATATATATATACATACATACTTATTTCTCCTTACATAAACATTCGTGCAGAAAGGTTCTATTTATTAGTTTTTTTTTTTTTTTTTTTTTTTTTCTTAAACTTACAAGTTACTGGTGTAATTAAAATTATTCTTGTTGTTCCTATTATAATTGTAATTTAGGTTATAATGATTTAAATTTTTTTCATTAACACTATTCCAATTATTCCTATATGCAGTAACACTTGTATTTGCATTAGTAGTGCCTACATTATTATTCAAATAACTACTGTTTTGTTCTTTATCTTGTGACATATTAAATCCAGGAGGAATGTTGTAATTGTTGGAGTTTACATTATTATAATAATTACTATTATGATATAGCTGTTTATTTATATAACTATTTTGAGTACTGCTGTTTAAGTTATTCGTTTCTACTTTTCCTGTTACGGAAGAGGATGTAGAGGAAGCTGTGTTTTGTGAGTTATTTGGATTCATTTGACTTTGAGTGTACTGGTTTATGGAACTACTATTATTATTGTTGTTGTTATTGTTATTGTTGCTATTATTATTGTTGTTGTTCACCAAATTTTGCTGATGTTGTTGTTCTGCATGTTTATTGTGGCTGTGTTGATTACTGGAATGCTGATTATTGTTCAGATGCGTCGTATTTTTATTTTGCACACTTTGGTTTTGTTTCATTGATTGGATTGGGGGTGGAAACTGTAATTGTATGTCATTCATATTTTTATTCATTTGTTGCTTATTTTTTAATTCGCTAGTTGTATTCGTTGTACATGAAATATTTAAGTTTGGGTTTACATTGCTACTCATATTAGTTAGAGACAAATTGTTAATAACATTGTTAGATGTGTCTAAGCATGAATTGTTGTTTATATTGGTCGAATTTTGATTAGAATTATTTTGATTTTCATGTGTTAAATTTTGAGGTTGTAAGGAACCTGAAATGGAAATATCCCCTGAATTGCTTAAATTGTCATCGTCTGTATTTAACTGATTTTTTTTTACATTAACATTCATAAAATTTACATAATTATTCATGTGCATATTATTATTGTGTACATATAAATTACTCTCATCGAAATTGTCATAATTCATATTATAATTATAATTACTGTTATGAATACTATTATTTTTGTTATAATGATTGTTAATTAAACCGTATTGAGGAACTAGGGTTTGTGTAGTGTATCCATTATAATGCATATTGTTGTATGGATAGGACAAATTCGTATATGAATAATTAAATTGGTTTGCTAAACCTGGTGGGGAATTATATGAATTGTATATGCTACTACTGCTTAAATTGTTCATGCCCATATTAATTAAATTCATGTTGCTCACATCGGTGTTTGTATTCTTATTCGACATGCTGCTAACTGTATTACTGGCGTTCACATTTGCACTAGCACTAGCATTAACAGTAGCACTGTTATTATTGTTACTACTACTATTGTTATTGTTGTTGTTGCTGTTGTTGATATTGTTATTGTTGTTGTTGTTGTTATTACTGCTGTTACTATTACTGTTATTCGCACCACTGTTGTTACTATTATTTGCGGATACGTTATTAGTACTTACAGAATTTCCCGAATTTTGATGACTCTGCAAGAATTTTTGTGAAATTTGATTTAGATGTATAGAACTTGAATCTTCTATGTCGTGGTCATAATTCTTACTTTTCAATGTACTTTGAATATATTTATTATTCTTTCCACTTATCAAAGCTGATGAAGAATTATCCTGGGACGAATGAATCGCTTGTGAAGAGTGGTTGATAAACATAGAAGAAGAATGATTATTTAGTAAATGCCTAGTATTTTGGTTAGTACTGTTTAAAGAAGTGTGTAATTGCTGATGATGATAACTAGATGAAGATGCTCCTGCTGCTCCTGAACTTGTGGTTGTCATTTTGGGTACATATATATTGTGAGACCTTGTATTAATATGTGAATGTTTATTATTTGATGACGAAAAAATTGATTTTGTTTTGTTATCATTTAATAGATCACTGTTTATATTATCCTCTCTCTTTTGATGCTTATTTTTAAAATCGAAATGTTTGATATCTCTTTCTTTTGGATTTCTCATATCGTTGTTATGGTCATAATTTCCATTAGTTCCCTCCTTATTATTGTTATGCATTGCTGAGGAGTTTCTATTACTGCTACTGTTATTCATATTATTATTACTGTTACTATTAATATTATTATTACTATTGTTGTTAATATTATTATTACTATTGTTGTTAATATTATTATTACTATTGTTGTTAATGTTATTAATACTGTTGTTGTTAATATTATTATTACTATTGTTAATACTATTATTACTACTGTTATTATTATTATTATTGCTATCACTGCCTATGGTAATTGCAGAAGAATCAATACCATAATTTTTTCTAATATAATTTTTTTTCCTTGTTTCTACATTCATCAATCTATTATTATTATAAGTACTACTATTATAATGAGTACTGTTATTATTTTTCATTTGTTCCATTTTATTATCCGACACATCGATGTTTTCTATTTGATTTCCACTAATGTTTATATTTCCAAAGAATATTTTCTTATTCATATTATTTCCCATCAGTGATAAATTGGGCATATATATTGGTATAACATTATTGTTCTTGTCTATTCCTTCTTGACATTCTGGAATTGTAACATCTTCTGGGACTATTTTTTCCCCACTAATTGTTATCTTCATATTATTATTATTATTATTAATGACCATTTTATTTTTTCCTTTTTTCATATCAAGCGATGTTCCAATAGAATACTTCATTTGGTTTGATAAATTGGTATCACTATTATTCAACATATTCTCTTGATCACTCTTTTTTTTCTTTTTCTTTTTTTTTTCGTCTGTATCCATTTTTGCCTCTTTAACTTTTCCCTTTTTTTCTTCTTCTATCAATTTATTACTGGAAATTATATCTTTCTTGTTAATGTTGCTATTATTGTTATTATTATTACTACTATTATTGTTACTATTATCGTTTACATGCCCATCCTTTTCTACCTTATTTTTACTTTCTACAAGTTGTTGATCCTTGTTACTGTAATCTTCCGCAAATGTTCTGTTAATTTTCTCACTGTTAACAGATTCATTTTTCACTAGTTTACTACAACTTAAAATGGTACCTTTTACAGCACGTGACTCAAGTTTTTCCATATCCTTAGAATACTTCTTATTCACAAGCTCATTATTTCCCCCAACTTCCGTAGATAAATTCTGATTGTTCATGTTCTCAGAAATGATTTCTTTTTTCTTTGTTTTTGTGGCTTTATTATTCGATATCCCTTTTTTATTTTCCTGCTGATTATTTTGATCTTTTTTCAATTCCTTCGAAGAATTTACCACAGTTCTGGTTGAACAGGAATTATCTGATTTTTCATTATACTCGTTGGTGTTCCCACCAGTACAATTACCTTTTGTAATAACTGATACCCATAATTTTTCTGGCTTGCTATTTTTAATAGGAACCAAATGAATTTTGTTTTGTTTTTTTTCTTTTTTTTCTTCATCATTTGCATTATTATCATTCAATACAATTTGGGAAGGTATAATATTGTTTCTTTTAACATCTGTACTTTTAGTTTCTTCAGAAGAAGAATGTTTAATTCTGTTATTAACAACTGATGCATACGATGTGTTAACATTCATTTTTTCGCTTCCTGTTTTAGCATCTAGCACTTTCTTCTTATCACTATTTTCAAAACTGTTTGAATGTTCGTTAGTACTTACTTCATAATTTAACTTTTGTCCCGTATATGGATCGTACTCTTGATCTATACTGTTATTTTTACTAAAACTTCTTTTTTTTCTAAAACTTTTTTTACTCAAATAATTTTTTTTCTGATTCCCTTTTGCATACGAATTGAAATAACTATTACCAGAATTGTATAGATTTAACCTGCTATTATAAAGAGAAAATCTCTTCTTTCCATTTCTTGTAATAATGGAATCATTTAATGGTTTGTTATATCTATTGTAATTTTTATTAAAATATTTATCATGATAATTGAAGTTGCTATATCTGCTAAAATTCGAGATAGTCGTAGTCGTTCCAAGGTAATTCATTCCTACGTTTGCTGAATAATTGTTGTTACTGCCACTGTAATTATTACTAAAATTATTATTATTATTACTACTGTTATTAGCAGTGGTTGTAATAAGAGTTGTCTTATTCTTATAATCCTTTTTACTAAAATGCTCATCATTTAACTTGTATCCCGCTATTCTGCTGTCTTCCAACTTAAAATATTTTTTTTTATCATAATGATTAATAAAATAACTATTATTATTATAACCGTTTATATTACTACTTTTTCTGTTCATAAGACTCTCATCGTTTACTACACCATCTGGTTCTTTGAAATTTTTTTTATTTTTTTTGTGCTCATCTTTTTCTTCTTCCACTGAATGATTCAAGAAATCCTCATCATGCGATTCATTTACATCATTTTTTTTTTCTTCTTCTAGTTTTATATCTCCTTTCTTTTTTTTTATTACTTTTTCATTTTTTGTCTCATAATTGTTCCCTCCCACTACTTCTACTGATTTTATATTCAAAATTTTTCTTGAATTTTCGTTGATATCTATTTTTTCTTTAGTTCCCCTTTCTTCATGAGTATTTTTACTAATTTCATGTAACGTTGATGCTTTTTGGTTTTTTGTATTGGAATTTATAAAATATGTTATTTTACTATTTTTCGGAACAGTTTTATTTGGTTGCCCAAATGAACTGGAATTTATGGTACTTTTATTTTTTCGTAAATCTTTATCTTTTATGTTAAAATCTTTTGAAAATAGTTTTTCAAATTGCTTATTATTTTTTCTTCCGATATTATTTTGCGTTAAATTATTTTTTTTATTAATCTTTTCAGTAAGTTTCTTACTTTTTTTACTTTTTACTGTTTCCCATAAACCTTCATCATTTCCTTCTTTAGATTCCATAATATTACATAGTTCTAATTGAATTTTTTCTATATCAAATTTATATAAGCTAATAAAATTATAAACATCTTCCTTATTATATCCATAATAATCTAAAATTGGTGATATTATTTCAATTAATTTTTCTGTTCTCGGTGAATAACATGATGATTTATCTTCTATTTTCTTTTTGGACAATGAACTCCATTTACTTTTGTTTAAGTTCTTAAGGCTTAAAACCATTGTTTCGTTTGTAGTTGACTTTTCCATTATTCTAAATTAATATATATATGCATATTTATTTTTTTTTTTATTTGCTTTTCCTTTTACGTGCTCTTTTGTATTTGTTAGTGTATATATATTATTGCATAAAAACTATGTGTACGCAACTGCGAATATAAGATTATACAGGAGTATGTATATATATATACACCCATATATGTGTATGTATATCTATATATACGTGTGCGATAATTTAAACCCAATTTTTTATATATGGCACAACATTTACTTTAAAATTAATTCATATGTACCCAGTAATGTGTACATATACATATATATGTACTACTCGCATATCCCTTATAACTTTCCTTCTCCTTGAGTATTTTATCACAAAATTCTACTTTATGTTGTCCTTGACAAATATTAAAAAAAAAAAAAAGAGATAGAGCAGATATTACTTGTATTCTGAAGTGAAAAAAAATATAAAACAATTGATACTATAAATATATATAACTTCTTCTACTAATTATAAAATATCCTGTTTTGGTTTTTGTTTTTTTTTTTTTTTTTTACTATTTTTATATAATATATATTTGTTCCTAATTTTTTTATTCTTGTATGTAAATTAACATTATATATTTTATTTAATTCTTATATTAACACTATATATATATATAATATATATATATATAATATGTGTATCGATTATAATTCTTCCTATACTTCATTAATTATTTCTTGTAATGAAATAAAAACCAAGTAAAATTTACTACATAATATAAAAAAACATTTAAATTTTTTTACACGTAATATTAATCATGAATCGATAATGTAGTAAAATTAATATTCATTTTTAAAAATATAATTATACAAGTGGAAAAAAAAAATGCATAATATGCATGTTTACATATATATATATATATATATATTATATATATATATATAAATATTTTTACAAGTACATGTTGAAGTACATAAAAATATGCAAGGCGTACATTATCAATTGTATACTTAAATAAATAAATTACAATGTAGCGCAATGTTTGATATATAAACAAAAGTTTAAAAATATACAAAGGTTATATACACGTACATAATCTCTTTTTCATAAGCATCTTCAAAATGATACAACTTAATTATTCGAAATAGGTAAAGAAAAAGTAAAAGTACATAAGTATACATATATATATATTTATATACATAAGCATATAATATATCATATGTACATTTTTATGTCATAATATAGGCATTTTATTATATAAATATACATTATTGTATGTTAATAAATAGAAAGAGGTTTTTCTATTCATAAAAAATGTATGTTCATTGCGATATTTTCTTATAAACTAAAAAGATGTAACTTTTTTTCCTTCTCAGTAAATATACATATATATATATATTTTAAGTATTATATATATATTTTATGTATTATATACATATACTTTATGTATTATGTATATATATTTTATGTATTATATATATATATTTTATGTATTATATATATATATCTTATGTATTATATATATATATTTTATGTATTATATACATATATTTTATGTATTATATATATATATTTTATGTATTATATATATTATTTTATGTATTATATATATATATATATTTTAAGTATTATATATGTATATTTTATGTATTGTATGAATAATAAAACTTTACAAATATTAAAAAAGTGGCTATGTCGTATTGTAACTGTAAAATACAGATAAATAATAATTAAAAAACTTGTATGTAAAATATATATATGTATGCATAATATATTATATAAATTACATATAAATTTTTATGTATTATTTATTCTTTATCCATTTAACACTTTTTATTTTGTTTTATAAACATAATATATATAGTAATAACATACTTCTTTTTTACTCATTTCTTATTCTTTTTTTTTATCCTTTTTTTTTTTATTATCACTTGCTATTAAATTTTAATATGTGAAAATTTATTTTTTTCACCGGAGGGTTATACATAACATGTGTTTTTTTTTGAAATAAATACTCTTTTTTTTTTTTATATACATATAAAAATAAATGATTATGTATGGCTAAAATAAAACATTAAATTACCAATCGTTATTTACGGCCACGATCTTAATTATATATTGTACATATATATATATATATATATATAATAATTATATTAGTAGAATTTTACAAAGCCAAAAGGAAGAAAAATAGGAAGCATTCGATTTTTTTTTTTTTTTTTTTTTTTGTATTTGTAAAACTACATAAGTGGACATGCTTAACAATTTATTCTTTTTTCATTTTTATATACTTTATTTTTTTCCATATTTTTTGGCAATAAAATATAATTATTATAATAATATATTTGTGGCATTGCCTATTTTAATAATTGTACATAAAATAACACTATTGCATAAAGAAAAGAAAGGTTTTTTTTTTTTTTCTCTTTTCTTGACATTATTGTTTATAATTATAGGTACTTCTGTATTATATACTTATTTTACAAAAAAAAAAAAAAAAAAAAAAAAAAAAGCCAACTTTTTGATATGTGTTTGAACTTGAATATATATATATATATATATATTTATATTTATATATATTTATAGTAAACCATATATTTATATACTCTTATAGGTATTTCAAAATGTGAAAGGGGGTATAAGTGATTGAGTTGAGTGGATGGAATAAAAAAAAAACATTAAATACATAGTCTATGTATTGGATATATATGCAATTTTTGTTTTTCCTTATTAGCTTTATTTCACATATTTTTCTAACTTTAATTTTGCTATTTCTTTTTTTTTTTTATCCTAGTATTTAATGAAACATATAAACTTTATTGTACATGTGTACATTATGTATGTAAATGTATATATATATATATATATATATATATATATATATATATGTAGATTGTATTATGAAAATTGTGATTAATTAATTTATGTAATTTTTTTTTTTTCTTTTTTTTATATTTTTAATTAATATATATTGAATTTATTGACATGTGTATATACAATTTCAATGTAAAATTATAAATTGCATTTTTTATAGTAGGAAGTTTAAGAGAGAAGAATTATTTCTTGTTAAAATGAAAAAGGAAAAAAAAAAAATTACACCATTTATGAAAAGGATATTATAAGGCTACTAAAAGAATGAAAAAACATATATATACAATATATATATTTATTTATATATATAATAAAATAAAAGTGCACACTATATAAAAAATACTTGCAATTTTTTTTTTTTGGAATATATAGAAGATTGTATATTATTAATCTAATTACGTATATATTTTTAGTAATCTTTTTTTGTTTGATCTATATTAAAAAGTACTTAAAAAAAAAAAGTATATCTTTTTAGTAAATTTTAAATTTGTTAGAAATGTTTGCAAATAAGGTATCAGCATATGACACGAGAACGTTTTTGGTCTCTGTGTTTTGTATTTGCTCATTTTGACCTTGAATTTATTTAATAAAATTAACTGTTCTAGTGTTCCTATACTAGAATGAATTAAAGTACTTAGCATATAAAATAAGTGTATATATGTATGCTTACGTGTATCTACACATTATGTTTGCATTTCCGCGTAGGGAATTTTGGAAGTAAAAAGAATAAAATTTAACATAAGGTTATCTTAAGCTTTTTTTGTACTTCTGTAATTTTAAAGAGAAAAAAGAAGACTTATATAAATTTGTTTTAAGTAAACCCAAAATTTTCTTAATTTTTTAATGTAAACGAAAAATGGGGGGAAAATAAAATTGACAAATTTTAAGAATACATGAGAAAATATATACTGAAATGAGAAGAAAAAGAAAGGGAATAAACATTTTATATGTATTTTTTTTTTTTTTAGCTTGTATATATTAAGTGGTATGTAATAAAAAAACTTATTCATAAGCACTTTTATTATCTTATGGGTTTTGAAAAAAATTATTCTATTTTCTCATGTAGAAATGATAAAACATTTTTCTACTCATATAAAATAGATTCTCGTATGAGTGTGCTTTTAAAAAGGAAAAATTACAAAGTTTAAAAAACACAGAACATGAAATATTCAATAAAAAAGATTGTAGTAAAAATAAAATGTGGTAAATGAAATAAAAAAATATACACTTTCGCAATGTAATGAATGCAGAATGTATTAGCACTGGATGAAAAATTGTTCCTGAAATGTGCACAAATGTTTGTGTACAAATATACATATATATTTATATATACATATAAATTTGAGGAAAGGCAAATGCAATACAACGATATATACCCTCTTCTGGATTCATATTCTTAATGTTGAATATACCATCAACATAACTTTTACCTTAAAAATTTTTTTTTCTGCCAGAAATGTATATATTGAACATGTATTTAATATTTTATTAATATATATAACAATAAAAAAATAAATATATTCTGTTGATATATAAAAAATATATGGTTTCCATAAACATAAAAAAGGTTAGGCATATTATGTTAATTATTTACATGTTTTTGAATTATAATGAAGTATGAATATAATAGAAAAACCAACAGCGTTCTTCATTTGCAAGTTTTTATTTTTTTATTATATTTATAAAAAACCTTCCTTTCCGTTTGATTCATTGGTACTATAGAAACATTAAAAAAAAAAAAAAAAAGAAATATATACATGCACATATAAGTACACATATACTAATACGTATATGGGATCGTATCCTGGACAAAAGATATATTCACAAATGCTTTAAAGAATTTCTTAACGTTTCGTTCACACTTTTGACAACTGTTATTCAGTATTATTATACATCGTTTATGCATCATTTGCTGTATGTCACTGTTACTAATTGTACATTTTTTTTTTTTTTTTTTTTTGGGGGGGGGTATTAGAGATGCAAAATAAATAATAAGAAAATTCCTCATGTGTGTATCATTCAAATATTGGGTCTAAGTTATTATGGGCAAAGCGTGTGCTTGTATATTCATGACGTAAGCTCTTAAGACACAAAAAAAATAAAATAAAAAATGAAATAAAAAATAAAATAAAAAATAAAATAAGAAGGATAAAAAAAGAGAAAAAATTTGCAACCAAATATGTAATGTAATGTATTTTTTTTTTTTTTTCTCCCTTACGTAAATTTTTGTAGTTCTTCCCATTTTTCTACGTATTAATACCTCCAGAAGAAAAAGCAAGTAACAAATATGTATATATATATAAAAGAAAAAAGAAGAAAAGAAAAAATAGGAATTAAAATGTTCAAATTGAAAAGATTATGTTGAAATAGTTAAATTGAATTATACTAAATGAAATCAGTCCTCTATCTATTTCTGTACATCCATACAACCCTCTACATATACTTGCATACCTCCTATGAGAATACATGTTTAATGAAAATTTCTTTAACTTCATAGACTCAAAATTGGAATTGGAAATATGCGAATTTTTAGAAGGAGAATATGGAAAAATAAAAAAAAACAAAAGAGAAAATGTATGCATATACAATATCGAACGAGTAAAAAAAAAATGCATTTACGGTTATAATGAAGAACCAGAAGACTTCCTGAAAATTTATTTACTATACCCTAATACGATTTATTATTTTGCTAGTTTACTAAAAAAGAATATATTTAAAAATAGAGTATGGGAATTGTATGAAGTTCACATAAATTACATGCTACATTTTTTGTGCATGAAAAATATTTATGGTTGTTCAGAAATTTATATTGACAAAAATATTCTATTTCGAAAAGAATTTTTCAATGAAATAAATTTTAAGTGTTTTATGGAAGAAGAAAAATGGAACTTACAAAAAGCGTATTCTATTGAAAATATCAAGAGGAACAAATATTTAGATGTTGAAGCACCATTCTTTTTTACGAGCAAAACAACAAATGTTAATTTTTCAAATTTAAAAAGAGAAACTTTGTATGATATAGAATGTGATATAAAACACGAACACATTTTGAATGATCGTATTTATTCATATGAATTTGAAAAACATAAAATAAAATGGAAGCAAGAACTAAATTTTGATTTACCAGTTAAATATTTAGATTCTTTTTCTAAGCTGTGGATAAAGGAGAAAAAAAGGTGCAAAAATGTGAACCCAGATTTAGTTAGAAGCATTTTTAACTTTGAAGATTTTGATAGAGATTTAAACTTTGCTTCGTTCGATATACTAACAGAGAGAACGAAAAATACGTTTGGCGAGTTTTTAAAATTTATGAAAAGGGAGAATCAGGAAAGGGAAGAAGTAAATATGATTAGTGAAGGGAAAGACGGAGGTATGAATTTGGAATTAGAGGTGGTCAGCGAGGGGAACAAGAAAAATATCTATTTTGGAGAAGCAAAACTGATTAGCGAGGGGAAAGAAGCAGGTATTTATTTGGAAGAAGCACAGTACATTAAGGAGAACATAGAAACAAACGTTTATTTGAAAAAAGAAGGGATGGAAGAAGTATCAAGTATTTGCTATGAAGGTACTAATAAAAATGATTTCAATGCAGGAAATAAATATGGAATGAATTTAAGTAATAAGAACTACAAGGAATTAGCACCAATTAATTTAACACAAACCTACGCACTTAATGATGAGAAGAGAAAATGTATAGCATCTTTTGAAATCAACAATAAAAGAAAAGACATTATTAGATATGTTTATAAAAAAGAACCACCTAAAATAAAAGAATGTTATGCAACTTACAACAACTTGAGCATTACAAGAATGAAAGAAATGGAGAAAAATCATGTTAATAATAATAATTGTGAACATAAATTTCATCAAAATGAACATTCTGCGAAGAATGAAGTTGTAGGATTAAATAACGAGAAGAAAAAGAAGAGAAAGAAAGAGAAGGAGAAAAAAATAAACATAAAATATGGGAACATATTTTTTCTTGAAATTCTTACTGAAATTAAAATTGAGAATTACGACATGTCAAATTATAATGATGACGAAATAAAAGCTGTATTTTATTTAACTAGAGATGAAAGACTTTTAAATTATCATGATGAATATAACAATTGTATAGGTATTATAGCTACTCAGCCGTTTCCTGATATTTCATTCCATTTCGATAAAGTTAATGAAGATATAGAAAAAAAAAAAAAGAAATACAAACGCCCACTAAAGCAATGTACTACTCTAACGACATGTAATAATGGAGTTCGCATATGTAAGGACCATTTTATTTTAACAGGTGAAGAAGAAGAAGATAACCAAGAGAATGAAACATCACACGAGAGAGGTAAAAAAAATGGAAGAAGCAATGACTTCATAGGGTACAGTAATGAGGAAAAACTGTTTCCATTTCCTGTGGATTATAGTAGAATAAATTTATGTATTGTAGAAAATGAAGAGGAGCTTATCAAAAAGTTGGTTGACAAAATTAATTTTTATTCCCCTTTAAGTATAGTGTCTTATGAAAACGACAAGTACAATATCAGTTACTTAAATCAAAGATGTTTAGCCTTAAATATGGGAAATTTCTATATGCGCATTAGTAAGTTAAATGATCAAAAGAATTTTACAGATTTTAATAATTCATATAATAAAAATATAAAAGGTAAAATAATTGAGAGTTTGTATAAATTATCGAACGTAGCCAATACATCATTTGAAAATTTATGTAAACATTATTTAAATATAAATATACCTACCATAAGCAAGTATACACTGTATTATTGGTATAGCTATGAGAAGAAAGAAGGATCATCAAATAGTTTTTATCCAAGAAATAATAAAAACGTACTGAGCAAGGAAAACAACAGTAATCGTGTATATTTTCCTTTTAGATATATAACTGTAAGATATTTTTTAATGAAAATACATTTTTTATATTTAATATATGATAAAATAGGATTTTTAAAAAAAAAAATGAATTTTTGTAAATATTTACATGTCGATTTATTATCCCTAATTAATAGAGGATCGCAATATATTATTGAATCGTTTCTTTTAAAAATATCTATGAAATATGATTATGTTTTATATTCTCCTTCAAATAAAGATATATTTGATCAAAGGCCTATTTTACATACACCATTAGTACTACAACCGAAAAGCTCGATTAACTTTTTCCCTTTATTAGTATTTGATTTTCAATCCTTATATCCCTCCATTGTGATTGCTTTCAATATTTGTTATTCTACATGCATAGGAACATTATCTCTTAAGAAGAAAGCGATGGGAAAATGGGGACAAACAGATAAGGAGAAAAATAGTCCTATGAAAAACAACAAAAAAAGGGAAAAAATAAATTTATATAGTAATGATAGCCCTATTTTTCTAGGTTCACGCAGACAGATGAATGAAGTAGGTTTTTGTGAATCTATTTCCCATGTCTACAATAATAAGGTTAATCTTACTGAAGGCATATCTACTGCTGTTAACTCGTCAAATAATATATATTTGCCAGAGAGAATTATTAATAGTGAAAATGTGCCTTATAATGATAAGATGAATCATGTGAGGGGTAATTGTAAATCCTTCCAACAAGGAGGTTGCAACTTTTTTAATTGTAACTTGGACAAAGAATTCAATAATGCAAATAATAAAGCAAGTAACAATAATGCAAATAATAATGCAAGTAACAATAATGCAAATAATAATGCAAGTAACAATAATGCAAATAATAATGCAAGTAACAATAATGCAAATAATAATGCAAGTAACAATAATGCAAATAATAATGCAAGTAACAATAATGCAAATAATAATGCAAGTAACAATAATGCAAATAATAATGCAAGTAACAATAATGCAAATAATAATGCAAGTAACAATAATACACATAACAGTAATACACATAACAGTAATACACATGACAGTAATACACGTAACAGTAATACACATAACAGTAATACACGTAACAGTAATACACGTAACAGTAATACAAATAAGGATGACGATGCTAGCGATGATGAGACGAGTTTTGAATTTATTAGACTAGGGGTAAAGAAAAAGGCTCCAAATGTTAGGAAGATAATTAAAAATTTAACAAGTAAGGAAATCATTATAACCAGCAACAACACTATGTATGTTAAAAAAAATAAGAGAAAAGGTATTTGTACTCTTTTTCTTGAAGATCTTTTGAAAACAAGAATAATGCTAAAAAGATGTATTAATATATATGATAAAACAACTGCGAAAAGATTAATCGAAAGGATGGAGAAATTAAAAATGATATTAAATGTTGCTACAGGTTACATTGGAGCTAATTTTTCAGGTAGAATGCCATGTGTTGATATTTCTGAAAGTATTATTAGTATTGGAAAGAATTTTCTTCTCTATATCATTGAGTATATAAAAGAAAATTATAAATTTATTAAAGTCCTTTATGGAGATACAGACTCTATATTTTTAATAATTGAAACGGATGATATAAATTACACCTTTAAAGTAGCTCGTGATATTTTATATAATGTAAATAGTATATTACCACCACCCATGTATTTAAATTTTGAAAAGGTATATTGCCCTTCTCTACTAATGACAAAAAAAAGATACTTTGGTTTTGCTTATAAAAATGAGAAAGAAGAAAAACCGACTTTAGATTTAAAGGGAGTAGAAAGTATAAGATCAGATCAATGTAATTTGGTAAAGATTGTATTGATACAGATTTATTTTATTTTTTACTATTTTAAGAATAACTGTTATTTCTCTCATTGCTGTTGTTGCTGTTATTTATGTAGGAACTTTTTCCCTAATTTTATTTGTTCTTGTAAAGAATCCAATGTTCATAAGACCTATCCTTGTATATTATCAAAAATGTTAGAAGTAGTATTGTGTATGTATAAAAAAATTATATTCCCAATTAATGATATAAACACATCAATTAGAACGATAAATTCAAATGAGGAAGATGATAAGGTAACGTTGTACAAGCAGTTTACAGATTTACTAAATTATGAAGAACACAACGTTCTATTAAAAATGATGCACTTTTTATATAAACAAAAGTATTCTTTCCTGATGTATTTATTTATCAATTTTAATGAATCTATTTTTAAGAAAGAGATAGAAAATATATTAAAAGAGAATTATGAAAAAATTAGAAATCAGAAAAATGATTGTTGTTTAAAGAACCCACATAATATATTAAAAACTTGTTTATGTATAAAAGAAATAAATGAGAATATAAAATGTGGAGAAAACAAATGTTTTTGTAATATAAAACAAGCTCTATTTTTTCATCATAATAGATCAAATGATAATAATGTCAAGAGTGTCTTCACTATGAAAATATTTTACTCTCATTTATTATTAAATATAAAAGAAGTAATACGTAATTTTTTTACTAAAATATATGATAATCAAATTTCTTATGACGACTTTATAATATATAAAAAGGTAAAATTAGGTACTTATAAAGGTGAAATGGAGGGTAACAAGAGGAAAGTTCCCTTACCACCTCAGGCAATAGTGGCCAAAAAGCTTTTAAAAATATACCCGCTTTTATTAATTACTTATAAGGAAAAAATTCCTTTTATAATAACCAAAAAGTTGAAGGGCGATAAAATATATAATTCAGTTTCACACCCATCTTTTATTAGGGGTATACAGAAAACCTGTTATGGCGATGTTACGAATTTTGACTCCAATTCAGTTGACACGAAGAGTGCAAGAGGAGAAAAGGAAAAGGAGGATGTACTAAAGGCGACATTCGTTTTAAAATCGGAAGCAACAACTGGTGAAGTGGCAAAAGACGAAGCAGTGGAAGGGAAAGCCTCAAATGTCGTAAAGTACAATGAACATAACTACGATCGAGATGCACATGGCCCGAGGGAAGGCAACAAAATAATTCCCAGAGAATGTTTTTTTAAAAAAAAAAAAAAATTGAAAGAAATAAATTTTGACTATTATATACAAAATTTAATAATTCCTCCCCTTAAAAGAATGCTGGACTTACTTCCATTTCACTCTGTAAATTTAGAGGAAATCTTTTATAAAACTAAGAGGAAATATAACTGGAATAAAGCAAATTTAGAAATGTTCCAAAAAAATTTTGAAGGTGGTGAAAAGCAATCTTTAAAAGATAATGGTTATGTAATGAAGAACAATAATTTAATAATAAATATTCTGAAAGGGAAAAATGGATATCTTAAGGAAAACAAAGGAGCAGAAAAAATTAACAATAATAATGAAGAGGAGGAGGAGAAGAAAAAGACGGAGAAGTGGAGAAGTAATAATAATATAATATGTAAAAAAAAAATAAAAATAAAAATTGATGAAGAGGAGAATTTAAAAATTAGAAAACAAATAATTAACAGTTATGTAGAAATGAGCAAATCTCAAAATATGATGAAACATTTAAATAATATTTGCTTGGTATGTGCAAACTCGGAAATGGAAGCTTTGGCTTGCCAATATTCAGTACACTGCAAAGTATATTTTAAAAAAATAATTTTACAAGAAAATATTTCAAGAAATCAAGATGCTATAAAAAGATTAGAAGGAAAGTAATTTTTTTTTTTTTTTTTTTTTGAAAATACAAATATTCCAAATTAATTTTGACATATAAAATAAATACAAATATGGATACATATAACTGATAGGAAATTATTTGTCTTTTAAAAAGTTAGATAAAAAAGTGGGAAGCTTAACATGTGATTTATGAGAAGTTTCTCATGTTTGGGATGTGATGGGTTAGACAATTATATCGAGAGTCCGTTAACTATTTTTTATCGTCAGACAAATATATCGAGGATCCGTTAACACTTTTTTATCGTCAGACGAATATGCCGAGGGTCGGTTAACAATTTTTTGTAGTCAAACGAATATATCAAGAGTCCGTTAACAATTTTGTATGGTTAGACAAATATATTAAGGGTCCTATATCAATTTTTTATTATCTATTATATTCTTTTCCTTTTTTACTTTTCCCAGAAACATAAAAAAATTTTCCTTTTGATAAAATTTAAAATAGTCCCTTTTTTTTTTTTATCGTAACTTTTTGAAATATTATGTGCTCATGGATTACTTCTTCATATAATTAATTTATTTTCGAGTATCACTAGATGTGTCATAAATTTTTATTCGAAGATGAAATGTGCTTACATATCCATGCATAAAAACATATATATGTATAAGATTTTAAAATGAGTTTTTTTTTTTTTTTTTTTTTTTTAATTTAGTTAGTTTTACTCTGTAATATGCCACATCTTTATTGTTTTCTAATTCACTAAGAGTCATTCAAACATGGCTGGCACAAGTAAAGCAAATTAGCTGACTTGTTAATATTTTTTGTAAAGGTCACAAGGGAATATTCATCGGGAGAATTAACAAAACCCTCTTCTTTTGAGACCTTACATCCGTAGTTGATCAATGATAAGAAATCATCATTGGATACCTGTTTTGAGTTAAAAAGGTGGGGATATACTCCCCATGTTAGTTGTAATTTCCTAGCTAGGTAAACATTTTCTGTTATAACAATGATAGGAGCTTTTGCTCTCATATTACTTAATTTTTGAATTTTTTGAAACTCATTGGAGAATAAAATAATAGATTTCAAGTTTATGTTATTACTTATATCTCTTATACTATGAAGTAATTTCTCAAAATAGGAATTATCATAAACCAATGTTTTATTTAACTGTTGGACATACTTAGCATTATTAGTGTTATCCATTTTTTTTTGTGAATATTCATAATAATAATTATCATTTTCTACACCCTTAATTACATTATTTTGTGTCAAAGCAGTTAAAGCAGGATATTTTCCAGTGGCTGTTTCAGCTGATAACATTACGCAGTCACACCCATCATATAGGGCTGTAGCAATGTCAGAAACCTCTGCTCTCGTTGGGGTTGGGAGAAATCTCATACTTTCCATCATTTGTGTTGCTACAATAACAGGTTTGTTATATTTAATTCTACATGAATTTATAATCTTTTTTTGCAATATAGGTAAATTGGACAAATCTGTTTCAATTCCTAAGTCCCCTCTTGCTATCATTATACCATCAGATAATTTTATAATGCTTTCTATATTTTTTACTGCCGAAGGTTTTTCAATCTTGGAGATAATAAAAATTTTGTTTGCATTAATTGAGGCTTCTTCATAATTTTCAATATATTCACCATTTTTCGAATTAGCAGATGTATGATTTTCATTATGTTGTGTAATGTTACTGTCATGAGTAGTATTCTCATTATCATAATTGGCAAAATCCTTTTCCTCATTTTGATTATGATTTATTTCTAAGTTCTGATTTTTGTATATATTGTATATTTGTTTATACCTTTGGTAATTTTTTAAGTAATAATTATTGTAGTAATCATTTACTTCTTTTATATAAAAATCATTTTCATCATCATACTGTTTTATCTTTAAAGTATTTATGTCATAATTAATTCTATCTTTTTTTTTATTTATATAAAAATCACTTTCATAATAATCATTAATAATACTTTTTAAAAAGATTAAATCATATTTTGTTTGAACAAAAGAATAACCTAAAAAGTCTACCTCTTCATTTAAACAAAATAAAATATCTTTTATATCTTTTTCATTTAATACTTCGATAGGCATAATCATATTTGGAACACAAAAGCCTTTTTTACTATACAATTTCCCACCTGTTATAACTTGTACTTTTATAGAACTATTTTGTTTATTTTGTTCATCATAACTGTTTTCAACAACTTTCATATTTAAGTTTCCATCATCTAATAATATCATCTGACCTACTTTTACATTTTTTAGCAAATCAGGATAATTTAATGAAACTCTATTTTGATCTCCTAGTTTATCCAACAAATCGAAAGAAAAAGAATCTCCTTCCTTTAATTCAACAAAAGTATTACTGTCCATTGCATTTTTTTCATTTTTTTCGAATTCTCCTATTCTTATTTTAGGTCCTTGTATATCTCCTAGTATTGCAATAGATGTATCATATTTCTTCTCTAATATTCTAATAGAATTAATTATGTACTTTTTAATACTTTTTAGTCCATGAGAAAAATTTAACCTAAATACATCAATACCATTTAAATAAAGTTTTTCTAATTCTTCGAAATTTTCCGTTGCAGGTCCTATGGTAGCAATTTGCTTGCCTTTTGTAAATGATATTTTGTTTTTCTTAGTCAATAAATTACTATCTCCTTGTCCATTTTTTAAATTTTGTATATCACTATGAGCTAATATGTTTTTTTTTTTTTTATCTATATTTTTATTAATGTATACATTATTGAGGAATAATAGTCGTTCCCCCTCCGTATTCTGTATATGCCATTTGGTAAAAGCGACCTCTTTTTTGTACTTTATTCCGTTAACAAAACTTGCTATCAATTTAATGAAAAAGTAAAAACCAATTGTTTTCATTTTATTCTTTCCCTTTGGTCTGGGGTGTCATACAAAGCGAATAATGGTACAGTACTTTACGAGGAGGAAGTACGTATATGTGTACGTATTTACCTATGTATATGTGTTTGTAAATTTATCTATGTATATGTAAATTTATAAATGAATATATATATATATATATATGTGGTTAATTTTTTTTTTTTTTTTGTGCCTTATTTAAATCAGAAAAATCGTGGAATTCACTGCTTTTTCCTTTATTTTTTTTAATTTTCCTTTTTTTTTTTATTTTTTTATACTTCCTATTCGTATTGAATGTTACAACTTATGAAAAGTTACCTTTCTGGTGATTAGTGCTACTTTGTTATTTTATTAAATTTATTTTCGTTTTTTTTTTTTCGACATTCACTCAGGTCAAAATTGAATATGAGAATGTTAGATGTTTTTTTTTTTTTTTTTTCCCTAAAGCCCCCCCACTTTCGCGTTTTAAAACTATAATGGTTATAGAACTAAAATTCTTGTATATCACTTCTAAATCTTAAGGAGCACATGTATATAAATATATATATATATATATATGTATATATGTACATATGTATAAATATATACATATTTACCAAAAAGTTTCGCTTCCAATTTTTACATTTGTTTTATATTAAGAGTATTCTCTAATCATGCGTTTTCTTTTTCTTTCTCCCTCAAGTTAAAGATAATATATTAAATCATGCGACTTCATTTTTCGTAACTCATTAAAGGACACTGAAGATAATGTATTTACCAATGAATTTTTAATCGTTAAAGGGGAATAGCTTTTTTCTGTTTATACGTAAAAAAAAAAAAAAAAAAAACCTAGTTTATACATATGTGTATTACGCTTAGAAATATAAATGAATTTTTTTTTTGTTTGAGATTACCAAAAAATTTTCAATAACAAGGTAACAAGAAGAAAAGTAAAATAAAATATAATAAAATATAATAAAATATAATAAAATATAATAAAATATAATAAAATGTAATAAAATGTAATAAAATGTAATAAAATGTAATAAAATATAATAAAATGTAATAAAACATAAAATAAAACATAAAATAAAACATAATAAAACATAATAAAACATAATAAAACATAATAAAACACAATAAAACGTAATAAAATATAATAAAGTATAACTTAAAATATTGAAATGCATTACAATAATGTAAATGTAGTGGGGAATATACTTTAAAAATTATCGTTCATATGCACATCTTATCTGCTGCTACCCTTTTTTCTTGTGAAAGAAGACATCCCCAAAATGTATAACAAAATTGTGTCACTGATGTTGCCATATTTTAAGTTGAATTTTCCTTGGTGTATATACTTTTAAGAGGAATATGATGTTGCACTTTTGTATTATCATAAATTGCCTTAACGCGAAAATAAGAAAATGTTCATTCATATGTACGTACGAATGAAGACTCTATGTATATTTATCCTCATTTTTGAGGGTGTACCTTTTTTTTCTTTTTTTTTTTTTTTCTGCAAAATTTTTGTTCATTGCACGTTTTAGGGGAATGTACAAAAATTTTGAAATTCTTTATATGGAACAACGCAATTCCATGTGCAATAAAAAAGAAATAAAAAAAAAGGCAAAACAATTTTATCATTTCCATTTTTATTAACTTATTTTCCATCTGTGTTTGTGCGAAATAAATATTTAAACAAAATAGTGAACATCTAAACAAATTTAAAAAAAAAAAGGAAAAAAGGAAAAATAAAAAAAACTTCATGAAATACAGGTGCATGCATAAATAGTATGTCTTTCTTTTTTTTTCTTTTTTTTTTTTTCTCTCTTACTACACACCAACTCCCTATCATCACATTGATCTACAATGTTTTTTAACAAATATAGAAAGAAATTTAAAAACACCAAAAGACGATATTGTGGTGTACCCGAAATTAGTAGGAAAGAAGGGAACAATTCCTTCCTTCCTATTTTAGGCAGTGATTCATTAAAAGAACTTATATTAAGGGATTATTTTAAAATAATTTTAGAAAGCGTTTATGATAACTTTCAGAAAAACAACTACTTCTTTGAAGTCTTCATATATGTGGACATAATAAAATTGTGAATCTTTTATGAATAAATAATATATAAGAATAATAATAATAAAGATAAATAACTCTTATTATTACAATAATAATAACGTTAACGATGTTTCTATATAGATATATAACTAGTATGCGTATTTTATTTTGTTCTTTCATTTTTATATTCTTTCCCTTTTTAAATATAGAGTCGATTCCATTAGCTGTTTGGGATACTATTTGACCAAAAATTTCGTTGCATTTGCAAACTCTTTTAACGAAATATCATATAGTTTGTTGTCTGAGTTTCTGCAAAGTTTTAAGGTAATATAGGTGATATATTACATGCGTTCCCACATATATGAATATATATATATATATATACATAGATGCATATATATGCATGTTTCCCAAAACGATGTTTTAATATTGGCAGAATGAAAGACCTAATAGTGATATGATAGAATACCTCAACGTTCTAATTAAGAGTAAATTTTTTACTATAACCCTTATTCCAACTAATACTCCAGTAAAAGTACTTATTTAAACATATTAGAAAAAAGAAAATAATGAAAGTTATAAAATATTGTATACTCACTCATATGGGCATCCATAAACTTATTTTTTTTTTTTAAATGTAATATAGGTAGATTGTATTTTAAATCTAGCGAAATCATATAAATTGGAAAATAACTTCTATAATGTAATAGAATTAATTAATGCTATATTAATTTGCCAGGATAAAAGAAGTTTTTTGTATAAATCTATTTATATGAGAATATGCGAATGTTCAAACAAGTACTTGCCTCATCAAAATGTAATCGTGAAAATGAACAAACTCGGAGATATAATTGAGTAAGCACCTGTTCGAATACATCAGTTATGAAAATGAGAGACTAGATAAAATATATATATATATATGTATGTATGTATGTATGTATGTTAAAAATGGTTAATAGATTAATTTAAAATTAAGAAATATGGTTTCCACTGCGAAAGTAGTTACTAAAAGTAAAAATAACTCTGGCGGATACAGACACCTAGGCACAAAAGTATTCATATCAATGCACATATAACAATAAATTGAACAAACAAACTCTTTACTTTTTTTAGCAAAAAGGAGGGTAAGGAGATATGTAAATTATGTTTTACAAAGGAATATGAAGAAATAACGAGTAAAAGGCAGTTCAAAAATTTTTTTCTTTTGAAGTTTTCTTTTACTAAAACACTTGATGAATATAGTAACATAGGTTATTCATCATTATTGCATTTAATTTTTCATTAATTAGTTTCAATAAATTTTATGTACTTCTGGGGTAAAATTTTCATATTCGTTTAGTATTATTTAAAAAAATTTTGTTTGTTTGCTTGTTTTTTTTTTTTTTTTGATTAAGATGAATGCACAACTTTTGAAGTTTTATATCAAGACATCCCTGAAAGAACAGAAACCTTTGAAACTGGAATGAAGTACAACTTAATTGTTGTGTCCATTCCTAACCAAGTTAAGAAGTGATTATATAGAAATGCAATTAACCTCAAGAATGTAAATTTTCAATGATATACATATGAAAATATGCATGTATAATTTTTCATTATTTTTTTATTTATTTTTGCACTTAAAAGCCAAATAAAAACAGCATTAAGGGTTCACGAGTTAGCAATCTGTGGCTATTGAATTATTGGAAACATGTAATTATAATAAAATGGAGTTAACGTACTATTTAATCAATTATTCATAATTAAAGATAAAGAATTTGCATATATATATATATTATTATTATTATTATTATTATTGTTACAGTTTTTTTTTTCTTTTTTTATTGCGACCATTTAAGAATACAAAAAAATTTGGAAGTAACCTGTTGGCACTACCAGAAAAGGAAAAGACATCGTTGTCCACTGAAATATTTAACGATTTACTACAATCCCAAAATTTAGATGGTACATAATTACTTTTTCCGCTAGTATATACATGTATGTACACATATATATGCTCTAGTAGGATATATATGTATATCTCAGAATATTCTCTTTCCGCATAATTTCTGAGCAGACATGAATAAAATTATAGTTGACATATTAAAGATGCCGAATAATAATTCCTGTTTGAGTAAAATTTGTAAAACGACCAAATTAACCTTAATATTAATTAGCATTTGCAGTAACTTTTTAAAATACTCAAAAATGGACATTTTTGCGTACGATATATACAACAAAATTAAATCGAACAAATGGCTAAATCCTAGCTCAAAAGGACATACCTTAGCAAGTAAAATAAAAAAAAAAAAAAAAGTTTAATCTAAAAAAATGTAATGCTCATAAGAGTCAATCTGTTAGAAGCAGTTTTTTCCGTTGAGAGTTGTTTATCTGATTGTACCTGAACATAGATATATACAAATATATGCCCATACGTACGCGGAATGAGAACATCACTTGCATTTGTTGCATGTGCAGGGGTAAGAGCGCCTCACTGTTTTTTTATATGCTTGGATGAAATAATAATGAAGGACTTAGTTAAATTTTGCAATTATTTCTGTAACATTAAACTACTCAACGTTAAAAAGGATTCTTTTAATATATTACTAACTCAAAAATACGACATATTAGTCATAAACATAAATAATTTGAGTAATTCTCAAATAAATGTATTAGTGGAGTTAATGAAAAATGGGATTTACAAGAATAAAAAATGTTTTTTTCCGATATCAACTACTTTTTGGGTCTATGCTGTAAAACCATATATAAGAAATGAGCAGGTAAGAAACCGGGTGAACGACATGACATGTGTTGGTGTGCATTTATGTATATATGTATGTGTACTTTTATGTGTTCCCATGTGCATATAATGGATGGATACCCCCACGCTCACTCACATGCATATATGTATATATATGTATATATATGCATATTCGTGAGAAACGTTACTTGCATACAACGAATAAACCTGTATAGGAGTTTAATGCATACATCAAGGAAGATTTGTTAGCACGTTTTGACTTCTTGTTTGAACTAAGTTTTGAAGATGTTGATGATTTAATCGATGAAATATTGAAAACAACAGATGATGTTGAAAACAAAAATTTTGACTTTTATTTTGAATTAAATAATAAATATTCCTATTTAAAAAAAAGCAATTTATCTAATTTTGAATTTAGCGAAATGAGTGATATAACGAAATCGATCATTCAAAAGTACTTTAACATGGCTGCGGATTTGTCAACGTTAACTATGTAAGTAGTGATACTTAAAATCGTAAAAACATACCTATGTACGTATATATATATGTATTTGTACACATGTTTTATTTTTACTTCCATTCTTTCTATATCACTCAAAACGTGTTTTTTGGTTGGCCATAGATGAGGGAGTTCCACAATACAATTACCTTTACATTTATCTTTATTTTTACCTTTATATTTATATTTATCTTTATCTTTACCTTTATATTTATCTTTATCTCTACCTTTACCTTTATATTTATCTTTATCTCTACCTTTACCTTTATATTTATCTTTATCTTTACCTTTACATTTATCTTTATTTTTACCTTTATATTTATATTTATCTTTATCTTTACCTTTATATTTATCTTTATCTTTACCTTTATATTTATCTTTATCTCTACCTTTATATATATCTTTATCTTTACCTCTTTTTTCTTTTTTTTTTATTCCCAGATACCACATAGGAATTTGCGAATTGTTATGTATCAGTGTGTCTATTTTATTAGGGAAAAATGAATGCCTCATTGAGCACGTTGTGTTAGGACTGTTTTTATACGACACTTTTGTATCTTCTAAAAAAAATGAACTAACTCAATTTGATAAGAATATCTTAAAAAGCATAATAGACCCCCCGAACAATGAAAGTACCTCTTTTCAGAAATTAATGAATTATTTTTCGTCCTATATAAATGCCACGGTAAATCTGTAATTGCGTAGGAAAAAAAAAAAAAGCCTACTGGAAAGAACTACATGTATATGATGAAGATTGTGAATGTATGCACTTATATGTATACCTATTTGTACATTCATCACTCGTATTACATACTTATCACAACATAACGTGTTAACGAAAAAATAGAAAGCACTTTTCTATTTTTTGTTCACAAATAATGCGTATTTTTTTCGTTTTGTTTAATGTCTGTTAATACTCATATATTTTATTACGATCGCCAAAGCTATAATGTATATTCGTTTCTTTGAATATATAAAAAATACATATTAAATAATGGATTTATGTTGTTTCCTTTAAAGTTGTGTACTTTATTATTTTAATTTTAATTTTTTTTTTTTTTTTTTTTTTTATTTCAATATACAAAAATAGAAAAAATAATAACTTAAACATTAATTTAGCTGTTAACGAATGTTGTTTATGTTCTCATTTAACAACAATGTATTATTATTTTTACTCTAATTTTTTTCCATTATAACTTTAAAAAAAATAAAATAAAAATAAAGAATAAATGGCAACATGTGTTAATAATTAGTTTTTTTTACAGCTAAATATTGATGAAAATGGAATTAAATGTATAAAAAAGTTGATGTAAAAACTGCGCAAATATATGTATATGTATATGTATATATATATATATATATATATATGTATATGTGTTGGAGAAATATATATACAAATATATATTTATGTATGAATGGGTAATAATGCGAGTAAAAAAAAAAAAAAATGTAGCTATACTCACTTTCATACTTGAAAGGTTGAAGATAAAAATTAATACAACAGTGTGAGAATTACAATAATTTAAGAACTGTTTAAATAAAAATAAGTATATTGTAATTACAAGATATTATTCTCTCTTTCTATATATATAAATATACATATATATATTTATATGCACATGTGTAAATACTCAGACCGTGTACGAGATACAATTCTGCACATTTTGTCCTTCATCATAATTCAGTTTTGTGTCTTATCAATGTTCATATTAAATAAGCTTTTGTAATTCATCGTAGAAGACAAGGACAAGTGCTCCCCCAGCGCCTCTAATGACGTTAGCCCATGCCCCTTTAAAGAACCCTCCAAGGCCTTCATTCTTCAAAATCTTAATCCAACAATCTATTGTATTTTTGTATTGAATTTCTTCCTTTGCTTTCCTACCTGACATCATCATCATTCTTCTTCTGACCGTATCGAATGGATAGGAAATGAGACCTGCTAATATGGTAACTGATTGAGCAACAGCCCATTTAAATACAATATGTGTATTTTTATCATTATTGAATAAAAGAGCTTTTGCACTGTCATATAAACCAAAATAGGATCCTCTGTAAACAATAATTCCAGTAACTGAAACACCAAAACCACTATATAAGGATAATAATCCTGTTTGTTTATATATTTTTACTAAACAGTCTAGTAACCCACTAAATTGTCTGTCTTTTCCTTTTCCAATGTCTGATGCTAATCTTGTTCTTGCGAAATCTAAAGGGTATACTATTAACAAAGAAATTGCTCCTGCTGTTGCACCTGACAAAATATTTACACAAAAGAATTTACTGAACTCTGTATTTTGATCATATTTTGGAAATATATTTTTAAAATAATCTTTAAAAGCAAAGTTAAAAGCTTGTGTTGGAAAATAACGAATAACATTGGCTAAGTTTCCTCTCCATAATGACGCAACACCCTGTTCTTGTGATACTCTTTTAAAGCAGTTCATTAAACCACTATATCTTTCTACTTGTCCTGATTTTATCTCAGGTATAGAGTCTTGTGTTTGAATTAACATTTTTACTCTTTCTATAGGAGCAACCACTGTTTTTGATATAGCCGCCGACACACCCCCCATTAGGAAGTCTGCGGCAAAATTTGTTTTTATATCCCCTCCACTCATTTTCGCAAATAGTTTCGTAATATATTATTTAATATATGCGATATGTTGTGAACACACAACTCAAAGTATACTCTATGTAATGTTTACACAATATTAAGGATGCGCTATGCTACATATATACTGTTCACACAACGTTATTTATGCGCTAATTATTTATTTGATACCTATTTATAAGCAAGTATTACTTACGCACAAACATACATATATACACCCATACATAGATATAAATGTGTTATTCAGGCCGCAGATTCTCTCAACAATGAAAAAATTGATGTAAAAAAACGTTTTTAAAAATGTAAAATATAAATAATACTATATAAAAAATAATAATATATTATTTGTTCAGACAAATCATGTTTTATATAAAATATTTTCTTTAAAAATTTTTTTTATCTGTTCTCATTTTTCATATTATTCCAAAAATAAATATGAGATTTTAACTTTGGGGAGGAAAAATATCTCTTATTCTACAATAAGCTTATATAACATATTATAAAAAATTATTTAAGAATACTACAAAAAAATTATAAAACATAACGGAAAAACACATATAATGCATATATATTTATTTATGTACATATAATAAGCATGTACTAATGCAATATGCAAAAACGTTATAAGTAGCATCTAATACGTATATATATGATATATATACACATATATTTATACATATACGTAGTACGTATAAGTGTAATATATAAATTTATAAATATATTTTTCCAAATATCTTATGTTTTTTTTCCTCTTAAAAATTAAAGAGATCTTAATTTCAAGGAAAAGTGCTTGGGAAAAAAAAAGAAAAAAGAATACATCAAAATCTGTGAAAAAACACTTTTTAAAGCTAAGGAAATATTTCTACGTATAACAAATACAATTTAACTCGATCCTATAATCCTGTAAAACTTTTTATTCGACTTAACCTTTTTTGCTACGTATGATGCATATATTGGTGTATTAAAAAATGTAATATATTATATATATGTGCTTATGTTCTTTTTTCCTACAATTTTTTCTTCTCTCTTGTCATTTATACTTCAGTATATATAAACGTAAAGGTATCTATATAACTTTTGTATATTGTTTTTTTTACAGATTTTCTTTGATATTTTCGTTAACTTCTTTTTGTAATGTTTATAATGCCTTTCTCATTTTGTATTCAATTATTTTTTTTTTGAATCATGGTTTTTAACTTTTAATTTTGGTTCACAATTTTCCTTTTTAATTTTGTTTTTTATTATTTTTAATTTTTTAAATCCTGTATACTTTGCAAGTATTTTTAAATTTTTATATCTTTTTAAACTTAATTCCTTTTTTAAATTTTATATAAAAAATCTTTTTAATTTATTTTTTTTTTTTAATTTTAGCGTATCGTTGTTTTAATCATATTTCTTTATTTTATTGGCTCATTTTTTTTTTTTTTTTTTTTTTTGTATATTTTTATGTAGATATACATACATACATTGTGCATATCAATTATATAGAGAGATAAAGAAATACAGTGTATTTAATTGATTTTTCAACAACATGTGCTTTGTTCAATTCTTTATTAGCGCTAGTCGTATGTACAACATTCTTCTGAATATATTAAAAATTGGTCAGAAATAATTTCATGTTATACCTCTTTTTTTATAAATATTTAGATATAGTGCATACGTAATAGGTTATTCTATTTTTTTATTGTGTTAAACATTATATGTATATGTTATATATATTATATATATACATATACATGTATATTTATTTATGTATGTATATGTATATTATTGAACTTGAGAGGTAACAATTATTTTTTATTCATATATCCTATATTTTTTATAAGAAAGAGTAAATAAATTTATAACAAATGAAATCTAGTGTAAAATAAAAAAAAGGTTCCATGCGGAATATACTTTTTAATGCATTAATGTTCTATTGTATCTTGCAAAATATTCAAAATATGTAGCAAATATATACATAATACATTAATTCTTTTATTAAAAACGATTTACTTGTTTTTGTTTTATAGTATTTGTAGAATTGCAAATTTTGGCAATATGTTTTTTACCTTTTTAAAAATTTTTATATTTTATTTAATTAGATTTTTAACATATGCATATGTATGTATTATAAAAAGGATATTATTGGGTTCAATTTTTTTTTTCCATAAGTGAATATTAGGAGAAAGATTTAATTATTTACATAAATATATACATATATATGAATACATATATATGATGTAGCTGTACTGAGGAATGGAAAGAAAATTTAATATTTTTTAGAATAAATAATGTAAGTAGCAAATTCTGATTAAAGAGCGACAACAAGTGTTGATACGGAAAAATAAATTTATGCTTCATAAAATTATTTAAAATAATGAAAAAAAAAGGAAAAGCAAAAAAATGATGTCATTTAAATGTAATAATGAGAAACTTAAAAAAATTAAATATAAATAAAATTAAGGGAAGAAGTGAGCTTACCTGCGCACGCATTCTGTATTTACATGGAAAATTAAACATTAATTATAAATTTAGAGATTCTCAAATTAATTTTAGAAAATATGTATGTTTTGTTTTGTTTTATTTTAATTTTTTTTTTCTTTATTATTACTGGCTTAATTCAAATAAATACGAAATACGGAAAGAATTAATAAAAATATTTTTTTTTAATTTTATAATTAAATTATCATTAATACAAAAAACAAAAGGGTCGTACTTGTGAGATTTACTTGAGGGATATATAAAACTTGTAATTTTTTCTTGTTCCTTTTTTTGACAAAATGAATAAAGGAAAAAATCTTCATAAAATATTTTAACTGCATTAAAAAGGCTTTCTTCGAAGTGATTAAAATACTCCGTAACTTCTCTGTAATAATTATCGAGTGGAATATTTTTTCCATTTTCTTTTTTGTTGTCTGAATATTTATTTAATTTTAAAATGGTATCATAACACCTTATCTTTTTAATAAGTAGGTGTTGTTTTCTACATGTTTCGTAATCAAATGGTTTTCTTGTTTTTAAAAAATAATTTAAACAATCATTATTCAATCGCAAGTATAACGAATCAAAAAGAATTTTTAATTTACATGTTCTTATTAAGTTGGAAATTTGGTGATTACCATTTTCACCTACTTTCTTTTTATTTTTTTCTGATAACACACTTTTTTGGAAAAGGCGAGTTTTTTGTTCGTACAAATCTGCTAGTAACAAAAAAAAGAAAATCCTTAATTCATTAATATTTAAATTGTTTACATTGTTTATATTATTTACATTGTTCATATTATTTACATTGTTTACATTGCTTATATTGTTTACGTTTTTTATACTGTTTATACTGTTTATATTGTTTATGTTGTTTATATTATTTACATTGTTTACATTGCTTATATTGTTTACGTTTTTTATACTGTTTATATTGTTTATGTTGTTTATATTATTTATATTATTTATATTGTTTATTTTGTTTATATTGCTTATATTGCTTATATAGCAATATATATCATTAAATAAAACATCAATGTAATCACAGTCATAACTGAAACTCGAATAAAAATATTTGCTCTTATTATTGTTGTTCTTGTGGTGTGCTAAATAATTTTCTGCTGTACGTGTCAGTTCATTTTTCTTGTCTTCTGTCCTATCACTGTAGCCTTTCTCTTTGCCATTATTACATATTACAGATTGCAACGATTTTTCGAAAAATAAAAAACATGTCTCATTTAATAGGAGTACAGGTGTTACATATATGTACAATGATATAATAATTTTTTCTGTTATATAATTAAATCTAATTTCATCTAATACTTGTGTTAATTTGTTTAGAATATTTTCTTCTTTCTGTAACGTTTGCACAGAATATACAGATAAGATGTGCAAGAAAAAAATAAGGATTTGAGCGTCTTTTACTTTAGAAAGAGCTTTATATATGACTAAATTAAAAAAAAAAAAGTTAATTTGATAATTCCCACTTTTTAAAAAGTATAAAAACACGAGCAAGGGTTTTATGCCTATGGAGTGGAAATTATTAAGTATATCTATGCATAAATCTTGCAATATAATGTCATCAAAAGGAATATTAAAATATGATGATGAACAAAAAATATAAATGATATTCTTATAGTTATATTTTTTTAATTTGAGTTTTATTTTTGAATACAAAGAATTTAAGAATATTTGTATTTCTTTATAACTGTTTAAATTTTTCTGAGCATATTTACATAGACACATGAAAATATCAGTAATATCTTTTTCATTATAATGATTTTTATTAAATAAAATTTTTAAACGAAATAAAATTTTTTTAAATAATTCGTGATCAAGCAAATTTAAATTTACTAAACAATTTAACATGATACAACAATTATACACATTAAAAATGTTTAACTGATTATTTAATTCATTTTTAATGTATTCATAAATATTATAATAATTTTTGATTCTTAGTTTATTTATATTATGTACAAGGAAACAAAAGTCTTTCTTCTTTAATTTAATTAAAGTTCCATTTTTTGATATATTATGTGAGCTGTTATTTTTTCCTTTTTCCAAATATTCAACGAGTGTATCTTTTTTTTTTAGTAAATTTGAGAAAGTTCCACATTGTTCATTATCCATCCTACTGTTAATACTTTCGTTAGAGATAAAACTTCCATTCAAATGAGTATATGTATCAACGTTATTTACATAATCGTAAGTAGAAAAAGACTTATTGTGAATCGTTTCATCATTATTTAGTAGACCTTTTTTTATTTTGACTTTTTTTTCTTCTTTTAAATTTAGATTAATGACGACTGATAAAATAATTTCCTTAAAAAAATTGTCTTCTTTAAAATTATACTTTTGCAACACATTCATCAGCATGTTCAGGGAACATATATCTAAACTATGCAAATTGCGTAAATTGTGAGTATTGTACACCTCAGAGTATAACCAATTTTGCATGCTCATTAGCATCTTTTTAATTTTAAGTAAAACGCAATTTTGAATATTTCCTTTCAACTTAGTATAGCTATAAATAAACAATATCAAGTGATTGTAACATATTTTGTTAAAAAATAAAAAATAAAGAAAAAGCTTGTACATAATATTTTTTAACTCATGCATATTTTTCAAATGCTCCAGATCATTTAACTTGGAGTATGTGTTACATATTAATGTTAAATCTAAAAAGTTCAAGTGATTTCTCCTATTACTAAAAAGAGAACTAACATTCTCTTCATTGTTTTTATACATTAATTTATTCCAGTTTTTTATCTCATTTTTTTCATACGTAATCAGCTTATTATTCATATTATCAATGTTAGTAGTGCAAGGCACTTTTTCATTTTTCAACTTGTTCAAGTGAAAATTGGCGATTACTATATCACTGTACGGATAAAAGCTAGACTGTGTAATATCATTTTTTTTTCTTTCTGCGTCCTTCTCTTTTCTGATATGTATTAAGAAACCCTTCTGACAATTTAAGATGAAAATTAAATTATGGGTAAACAAGTTTAAAAAGTTCAAATTAATATATTTATAAGAATTTACAATACTATAAAAGGACAGAATTATTTGTTTTAAGTGCATGTTGAAAATGAAACTTATATTGTCCGGATTAACTATACTTCTCCAAAATTTATTATCGTTAATGTTTTTTTTACTTAATAAATGAATTATAATAGAAAAGTCATTTTCACTCAATTTTTTGAATTTCAGAAGATGTAAAAAACTGTCATTAAATTTGTATATATTACATAAATCATCTTTTCTACAAAATTTTCTTATTTGCCTGACTAACTCAGACTGTTCAAAAGGGTTGATATATGAACTTGTATCTTTTTCATTTATTCTATTTTCATGTGTTTGAACTGTATTTACGACCTTCCCCTTTGTTGCAGGTAAATTTAAATATTCCTTATATTCATTAATTATGTTACCATTAAAAAATATATTTCCATATTCTACATTTGAAGCGTTACTTTTTATGGTTGTTTCAAATTTCTTAACATTTATTTTTCTAAGATTTCCAAAATATATTTTTAAAAATATATCTACCTCCTTTGCTACACTTAGATGGGTACATTTCTCTAAACATTTCATCTAATTTCGAGAAAAAAAATTCGACAAAATATAATCCTCTTTTTTTGTCTATTTTTAGCATATAAAAACGAACATCTCAAAACGAGGGACTTTAAAACATTTAAAAAAGGGGATTGTGATATCAAAAAGTGTAAAGTGTATCTATATGTATACCTTGGTATGTATATATTTAAGGGATTTACTAAAAGTCCACACTTTTTCATATATATGGGAAAGTATCACATTTATGCTTCTCTTTTTTCACTTTTTATCCCTTGTAAATTATTCCGTGTCGGAATAGATTTTACAATCAGTGAAGATGGTATTCTGAGCTGTTACTTTGTTGTTTCTTTCTTTGTATTGTTTATTTTTATTTATTTATTTTTTTTTCATTTATTGTGTGGCACTCGAAAATGCATAAAGGGGTAAAATATAATTTTATCTTTTACTCGATATAATTTCAACGTTTTTTCTTTCGAAATGACTTCGGTATTTTCTCCGTCCCCAAAATAATTTTAATGCTTCTTTTCCATTGTGGAAATCGTTTTATTAATGATATTTTCGAAATAGTTTTTATGTTTTTTCATGTTTTCTTCAATCAGTGTTGAAATTTTTTGATTTTTAGAAATAACTTAAAAAAATTTTATTTCGTTTTTTTCTTTCTTTTTTTCACAATTTTTTCCAATGTTCCTTCTACTAGTTAAAACTCCATATACGCAATGTGAATATATATATGTACAACACATGTATTATTAAAAAAAAAAAAAAAAATTATAATGTTATCATATGTAGAAAAAATGCAGACATGCAAAGGCATTTTATTTATCCATTTTTGATAAATTTTAAAAAATTTTGGGAATGTCATAAATATTATAAATTTATGTTTATACATTTGTATATAAAGGCTAAATTTGATATGAGAAATATATTTCATTGTTGCATATTTATGCATTTTTTTTTTTTTTACGGTTTTATTATTAAAAATGAAGAGGAAACTTTTTTTTTGTTTGTATACCATTTGACTATAATTGTGTGCCCCAATATGTATATATATATGCATATATATATAAAAATGTGCACATATATAAAGATGCATTGTATAAATATGCTAAAGTAAATATGAGTATATAAATAGGCATATAAAAATATGAATAAATGTAAATTATAATGTTAAACAATATTTCACATGCATAATAAAAAAATAGCAAATAAAAGTTTAAGACATTTCGATTTTGTTTTTAATCACCTTTTTCATTTTATATGATGGAAAAACTGTTTTGTTTTTTTGTACTTTTGTACCTTCGTTCTTTCTTTCTTTCGTTCCTTTTTTTTTTTTTTTTTTTTTTTATAAAATAGAATAGTATTTGTAGATTTTGTATTTAAATTTAAGAACATGGGAATGTAACACCCACTGTGTGCAACATATGCATATATATTTGTATACATATATATATATATATATATATATATATATATATATATATATTTGTATGCATATATTCGTTCATTTATATTTGTGAAACAGAGGAGGAAGAACAAAGAAATGAAATTACATAAGCAAAAGGCACATTTGGAGTATCATAGTAATTTTAGGGACGTATATTTTATATATTATTTTCAATCAAACGGATAATACAAATATATTTTTCTTTGAAATGTTGGTTGTAGATTACCATTAATAAAATTATACAGTTGTACGTAATTTGTAAAAGGTAGCATCAAATATGCTATTTGAAATATTTAGGAATAGGGGAGTTATATGTTATTTTATTTTTTTTTATATAGTGTTAAAAATTAACTTAAGGAAAAGGATTTATAAATTGCATTTTATTGTAGCTTTAACTTTTGAACATCAGCTAAAAAAAATAAAAGTACAGTTAGGTGTTCATTATTAATATATATTCTTCAGTTCGTTCCTTGCATATGCACATATATATACACGTAACAAATTTTACATTAAATTCTTCTATTTTATTTTGTTTTACCCTTTTTTATTCTGTTTTTCTATGTTTTTGTCTATTTTATTTGGTTTCTCTCTGCTTCATTCTGTTCTGCTTTGTTTTATTTTTTTTTTTGTTTCATGCAACTTTTCCATTTTGCTCACAAATATTTTTTTATTATTTGTAGATTAGTATTATTGTGTTTAGAATTTGATTATCATTTATATTATATCTTTGGTTAGCTTCTTCATGTGTACATTTTTTCGTATAATCTCAAGTTAGTTTTCCCCCATATTTAATTTATATATATATATATATATATATATATATATATATATATATATATACATATACGTATACATTTATGTACGCGCATACACGTGTGTATACCCATACATGCATCTGTATATGTGCACATATATATTGGTATACACATTTACATATATGGCAAAAGTGTACGATATGTACATGTAGATTCATTTTTTTTTTATCATTTGTCCAAGTTTGGCTTAAATTAAATTTATTTCCCTTTTTGATTAAATATTTGGAAAGTTAGTTTAATTAATACAAAAACTTTTTTTATATTATAGAAGTACAAAAAAGAGACAGCAAAAATTACATTTTAGTGTATTGAAAATAATAGTGCACATAATAGCAGTTGAAAGAACATCACCAGCAGACTGGTATATATCGATTTGATAGCAGAACAGGATGGATAAACTAGTTCCAATAGTAAATAAATTGCAAAACGTGCTGTCTTCTTTTATTAGTAGCGAAACATTAAGTCTGCCACATATAGCAGTTGTTGGTGCACAATCAGTAGGAAAAACATCGCTATTAGAATCATTAGTTGGTTTAAGTTTTATGCCTAAAGGAGAAGATATTGTAACTAGAACTCCTATTATAATACAGTTAACTAATTCGAAGGCAGATGATTGTTATTGTACATTATCGTATTGTGATTATGAAAACAATAGAGTAGAAAAGCATATAGATGATTTTTCTGTTTTAAATGATATGTTAGTAAATGTTACTGAAGAAATTACAGGAGGAAATAAATGCATTAAAGAAACTCCAATTATTATAGAAATACACAAAAATGATGTTTTAGATTTAACCTTAATTGATTTACCAGGGTTAACGAAAGTCCCTGTTGGTAATCAACCGCACAATGTAGAAGAACAAATTGTTAATTTAGTAAATAAATACATAAAAAATCCAAACTGTATAATTTTAGCTGTTTCTTGTGCCAATATTGATTTAGCTAATTCTGATAGTTTGAAGATGGCTAGAAGTGTAGACCCAAAACATGAAAGAACAATTGGAGTTATAACAAAATGTGATATGGTTGAAAAACCTGAAATATGGAAGAAAATGATTAGCGGTTCTTTATATCCTTTAAAGAAAGGTTTTGTAGCAGTTGTGTGTAGAAGTCAAAAAGACGTTGAAGATAATATTAGTATTGAAAATTCGTTAAGGAAAGAAGAAGAATATTTTAATCAATGTATAGACTTTTCTAATCAAATGGAATCCATTATGGAATGTGGAATAAAGAACTTGGCAAAAAAATTAAATAACATCCTTATAGAACATATTAAAAATACTGTACCATATTTAAAACCCAAAATTGATGCATTAAAAAGTATTGAAGAAGAAAAATTATTAGAATTAGGAGAACCTATGGATAACATGAACCGTTCAGAATATTTAGCGGTTCTTGTTAATTATATAACGAAATTTTCTCAACAATATCAAGATATCATAGATGGAAAGGTATTCTATAAAGATAGAGTAGACGAATTAAAAGGAGGAGCAAGAATACATTATATTTTTAATGATTGGTATATAAAATCTTTAAATGATTTTTCCCCATTGGAAATGCTAACGGATGAAGAAATTAGAATAGCTATCCGAAATTCTAGTGGACCTAGGGGTGCACTATTTGTACCAGAAAGTGCCTTTGAAACGTTAATAAAAAAATTAATAAACTGTCTAAAGGAACCTTCACTTCGTTGTGCAGATCAAGTGTATGAAGAACTTATTAAAATTGTCGATAATTGTAAAATAGCAGATATGGAACGATTTACAAATTTAAAGAGTGCAATAAATGAACAAGTCAAAATATTATTAAAAGAATGTTTACAACCAACTAAAGAAATGATAAAAAATTTAATGTTAATTGAATTATCTTATATTAATACAAGTCATCCTGATTTTTTAAATGAACATTTTATGAAAAATGTATATGACAGAGATAATGATTATGTAGATGAATTAGATAATATAATGAATACTCAGAGTAACAGTAATAAAGTTCTAAATCAAAAAAGAGACTATCAAGAAAATTATACTACTACTAGTAGTAATAATTATAATAATATGAACTACTCAACCATTCATCATCATACATATAAAGAAGAAACCAAATCATGGAAAAATAAAGAAGATATGAAATTATTCAAAAATAAGGAAGGAACAAAAATAACGAATATTCATGATACTAGAGAGAATGTTTTTGTTTTACCTGTTATTCCAGACAAAATCATACCAGAATATTCTTCCTCATCTAAGGAAATAATAGAAATAGATTTAATAAAATCTTTAATTAATAATTATTTTAATATCGTTCGAAAACATATAGCGGATGCAGTTCCGAAGGCCATTATGCACTTTATGGTTAATACGTCAAGGAAAACAATGCAGAAAGTTCTAATATCCAATTTGCATAATGGTGAGCTTTTTAACTTATTTAACGAATGTTCATCTATTAAGGTAAAAAGGAACAACTGCAAAAAAAATTTGGAATCGTTAAACCAGGCTATAAAAATGTTGGCTGAAATTAGGAATCAAGAGATTTAAGAGAGGGGCAAACATATATATATATATAATGATATAAACCATGGAGAGGAGGGAAAAAGGAGATGGCCTTTTTTGCGTTTTCTTTACATTATTCCACGTATATATATGCTTTTGTTGTGAACACTTAACTATTAAATTGTTTCTCAGATAAAATGTTCTGTTTTACATTGAGAAGCTGTATATTTGTATTATTATACATGTTATGTGTATATGTATACATATATGTATGTACATATGTGGGTGTTTAGATCTGTGTATATATGTATGTACTTACGCATAACGCACACATTTGTGTTAAGCTTTTTTGTACAATTTCATATAGTGAAATAAAGACGTAAATACCCAAGAAAAAATAAGAAAAAAATATATTATATTTTGTTAAATTTGAAATATGTTTCATTTTTCTTTTTTGTTTTAATATAATTACAACTCTTATTTTTAAAAGTGAACAAAAAAAAGAAAAAAAATTTTTTTTTTTACTATTCAGGTGTTTTTTTTAATTTTAATAAACTTCACGATTATTCTAAACCTGTGAAAATAATTATGTATTATGTAAAAAGAATTATGCATGTATAAAAAGATCCAGTTTGTTAAGAAATTTACAATATTCTTATGAACATACATGACAAATAAGAATAGATGATGAAAGTTTATGTAATATTACCCTAAGAAGAAAGCAATTATATTGCTAGTTAAAATCAGATGACCAACGAAATTAATTATGCGCTTATATACATTTAAATTTTTTTTTTTTTTTGAAAACTTTTTCAAAAATTATCATTTTACATAAACACAGTTAATATAATGTTTTGCAATGTAGTAAAATATTGTATAAATTAATTTAATCTTTTTTTTTTTTTTGTACATGTAATGTTCACAGTATCAGTAATTATAAGGAGTGAAAATATCCTATGATTAAAACCCAATTTTAGCTCTTCAATAATACTTCAGTTGTAATTACGGCTTTTGGTATTTTTTCGTAATAGTTCATATTCGGAATATTTGCGTTTGTTGTACAATAATGAACTCTCATACATTAGCAAATTTTATCGAAGTTGTGTACTTATGAATATTAGCAAAATTTGAAAATGAATGCTAAATTATTTAGTGGCAAACTTTTTTTTTAGTGATTATCTTGTTTTTATTTTAATAAATTAGGAAAAAGTTCTTTAAACTTTTTTTTTTTTTTTTTTTTTTTCATTTTTGAAAAAATAATGTTTAATGAATATTTAAAAAAAATAATACTAATAATTTCTTTTAAAATGAAGATTTAAAAAGTAGAAAATATGGATGCTTCAAATAATTATATTGGAAAGAATTCTTATAAAAAAGGTTATAATAGGAGAGCAGACATTTTAAATGAGGACTATTATGCGAAAAATGTGAAAAAGCGCAAATTAAAGGCGGCCAAAAAAATGTAAATATATTAAAAATATTACCATTTTATTTTTATCTCTCTGTTTTTTTTTTTCTTTAAGAATTAATTTCATGGACATGGTTATAACATATGCGCGTGTTAAAAGCTCGACGCATGTGTATGCATATATACATATATATCTGTAGCAATGTCTATCCGTATTTTAAATGTTTCTAAACAAAGGAAATTTGTTTTTTTCTCTTTTTTTTATAAGTTCCAACAATGAGCTGTTACAATATTCATTATAATATAATGCGATAGACTAATGTCATCATTTCCCATTCATGTATTAGTTAAACATTGTTTTGTTTTATTTTATTTTTTTTGTTTTTGTTTTTGTTTTTTTCGGTTTGGTTTGATTTCGTTTTTCCTTGTTATACTTCTTATTTAGAATTAGCTTCGTTTTGTTTCTTTTCATTAGTAGAGATGAACAAGATGGAGAGGTAACAAAAAAGACGAAAAGCAAGCTTAAAGAATATTATGAAATGCGTTTTGATAAAAAAGTAATAAACCTACCGTTCAGTACAGACTCTATAAATGTTCAACAAAGAGGATTTCATGATTATAGCAAAGATATGAAATTAAAGAAAAATCATATGAACAAACCACTATGGATATGTTCAGATGGTTTTATATATTTAGAAATGTTTAATAGTTGCAGTAAACAGGCATCCGATTTTCTTATAACGATAGCTGAACCTATATGTCGACCTGAATTAATTCACGAATTTCAGTTGACTATCTTTTCTTTATATGCAGCTATATCTGTAGGAATTACGCTTGATGAATTGTTAATAAATTTAGATAAATTTTCCAAGAATATTTTACCAAATGAATTAGTTCATAATATTACAAAAAGTGCTGAATCATTTGGTAAAGCGAAATTGGTACTAAGAGAAAATAAGTATTATATTGAGGCTACAGATAAAGCAGAACTAGATTATTTATTAAATAATAATATTATTAAGAATGCGAGAATTTATTCAAATAATAATAGTAACAATAATAATGGTTCTAATAATAATGATCAAAAAATGAAAAATCTATTTAACTTAAATAATAACTTTTTAGAAAATAAGCAGAGTAGTGAGAACAACGAAGCTAATACTGCGAACAATTTTTTAAGCGATATTGTTGAGGAAAAAAAGCAGAAAGATTCTTATGTTACTTATGAAGCCCCTGTATTGGACACCACTCAGCTCGGTTATAAAGAAATACACTATTTTTTTTTTAGTTTTGTGTTCTTTTTTTTTTTTTTTTTCGTTAATTTTTGAAATGCATTTTTTTTGTCCCCCTGTACTATATATTTTAACCCATAATTTCATATTTTTGTGACCCCTTTAAATTTTAACATGCTCGATTTTGTAGTGCAATAAATACATATTGTCGGGATATATTATTTTATTCCGTTCAGTTCATTAAATTATGATATACCATATTTTATATGATATTTAATCCTTCTTACGACAGGATTTAAAATAAGCGAGAGTGAGAAGCAGCTAATACTAGAAGAGAAAAGAAATGCCAACGAAAACACAACTGAGCATCCAGGTAATTCATCGGAAGTTTATTCCTTTGAAGTGAATTGTGATAAAATTGAAGAAGTCAAGCAAGAAGCATTACAAACAATGCAAAGGCCTTTACTAATGGAATACGATTTTCGAAGGGATAAGAAGAATCCTAATTTAATTTGTTCTTTAAAAAGTCATGTACAGATAAGATATTATCAAGAAAAAGCATTGAGAAAAATGTTTAGCAATGGAAGAAGTAGATCAGGTATAATAGTTTTACCTTGTGGTGTAGGTAAAACGTTAACAGGAATTACAGCAGCTAGTACGATAAAAAAATCTTCGTTATTCTTAACAACGTCAGCAGTAGCTGTTGAGCAATGGAAAAAACAATTTGAAGATTTTACAAATATTCACCCAAGACATATAAGAATTTTAACATCAGATTATAAATTTGATTTATGGCCTATCAACGAAGCAGGTGTATTAATTTCAACGTACACTATGCTATCATATTCAGGTAAAAGAAGTGAGCAAAGTTTAAAAATAGTTAATGATATAAAAAGAAGGGAATGGGGTCTATTAGTATTTGATGAAGTACAATTTGCACCTGCACCATCTTTTAGAAGAATAAATGACATTGTAAAATCGCATTGTAAGCTTGGCTTAACAGCAACGTTAGTAAGAGAAGATTTATTAATTAGAGATTTGCAATGGATCATTGGACCTAAATTATATGAAGCGAATTGGGTAGAATTACAAAATAAAGGATTTTTAGCTAAAGCGTTGTGTAAAGAAATATGGTGTAGTATGCCAAGTTCCTTTTATAAATATTATTTGAAATCAAACAGTTTTATTAAAAGAAGGTTATATACATGTAACCCTAGGAAACTTATGATGTGTGAATATTTAATTAAATATCATGAACAAAATAATGATAAAATTATTGTATTTAGTGATAATATTTTTGCTTTATTACATATTGCCAAAACGTTAAATAAACCATTTATATATGGCAAACTTTCTCCTATTGAAAGAATTGCAATAATAAATAAATTTAAAAACGACTCTTCTATTAATACAATTTTGTTAAGTAAAGTTGGGGATAATGCAATCGATATACCTATCGCAAATGTTGTGATTCAAATTTCTTTTAATTTTGCTTCCAGAAGACAAGAGGCACAGAGATTAGGAAGAATTATTCGACCTAAAAATAAAGCCAATGAAAAAAAAAATATCAATGATCCCGATTCTTTTTTTTATAGCCTTGTTAGCAAAGATACCATAGAAATGTGTTATTCAGATAAAAGACAAAGGTTTCTGATAAATCAAGGGTATGCTTATAATGTCCTTAGTGATAATATTGTTGATTTTAATAAATTAAATTTAGTTTATAAGAATAAGAAAATACAAGAAAATTTACTCAAGTGCATTTTAGCTAGCACCGATGACGGAAATAATGATGAAGATGATGATTTATTTGAGGACCCAAATTTTAAAAGAGATAACTCCAAAACAAATAAGACTAATGTAAATGCTTCGTTAAGTAAGGCGGATGAACCTTTGAAAAAAGTGGACAGTGGAAGCTTGCTAAAATTATCTTCCAATATAGATGTTATATTTAGTGATAAAAAAAAAACTACGCAAAAGAAGCATGCGGATAAGCATATTCTCTTTAGGAAGTTTTTAAATCAGAATCGCTAAACTGATTGACAATTGTGCAAAAAATATTTTATATTGCATATCTGTTTTTCAGGATATCAAGGAATTGTCAAACTGAGAAAAGGATATGTTCTTGTTAGAATTCTTATCCAATAATTTTATTATTTTTTTTTTATGCCTTTCTTATGCGTATATTTACATATGTGTAACCTTCGCACGTATGCACACTTATGCGAATGAGGATTGTCATATAATTTAGAAACATTTTAAGGAACATATTTGAACACGCCTGTACATACAATATGATTAAATTATATGCTCTCTGTATAATATAACACGGCCCTGTATGAGAAAAAATGTAGATTTATTAAGGGATAATAACTCATTCTTTTCTATTTAACACTTAAAAAAAAAAAAAAAAAAAAAAGTGATAGTAAGAGTTTTCAAGTACCTTCATTAATGACACTAACACATTATATACTCACGAAATGGATATTTTTTAAAATGTAGCGCTTTATAATTATAAGATAAATTATCATTAACATGTCACTCATTACCATCATAAATTAATAAGCCATAATTATCGTTTACTGTTTCATTGTCTGGTGCGATAATAAACGTGCCCAAGCGGGTGTTTATCATAATATTATATATATTTATCTATCAAATTACGTATGTATGTATGTATGTATGTATGCATTTATGCATATGCATTCGCGTTTCCTGCTGAATATTCTGGAAGATATACCCATATTGTTGAACCCTTTAAAAGATGTAAGAACGTTACTGCAAGCGATTTAAAAATTCTATAATTAGCTATTACAAAACTATAAATATCATTTATTCCCTTTTCTCATTATTGCCCTGAGCAATGGTTTTTTTTTCATACCATTATTCCCCTAATGATATTCTTTACTGCTTAGTCCATTTCATTTCAGTATTTCAATATTTATACAAATATATCTATCTACAAATATACCAAATGCGTGGATATTTATACAAACATACATAAATGAGTGGATATATATATATATATATATTTGTGTACGCACATGAGAAATATTTGCTGTTTCGGTGTTTATAAATGGTACAAATTCCAACTTTTTTTCGTAATGCTTTCAAATTAAAAAAGTTATCTAAAATTTAAAACATATTATTCAATTTTCTTATATTACGATTTTTTTTTTTTTTGTATTATGAAAATGGAATATACAATATGTATATATACAATATATATATATATATATATATATATATATATACATACGACACACATATAAACAAGGTTCGTCTCCAAAAAGGGATCTTAATATTTTTTTTGGAGTCGCTGTTATGATTTTCATTCCCCTTTCTAGTTTTATAACATCAGTTTTTAATTTATTAATTTTACCTAATACAACTATTTGTTTAATGGAAGCTGAAAATTTTCACTTTCGTAAATAAGTATATATATTTTATGTATATTATATTTCATAAATATTTTTTTTATTTGCAAAACTATAATCAGTGGCTTTGTAATTTTAGGAACTTCTCTAATATTTTTAATTTATTTTTATATTCCAAAAAACTATTATGCAAAATTGGCGAAGAAGAAAATATAAAAAAATAAAAATACTAAAATTTTTTTTGTTGAAAACTTATTTTTAATGTAATTTTTATTTCTGTTCTAATAGAAGAAACTCCACCAAAAAAAAAAATTATATAATTATAAGCATCAGAAAAATATATATATATATATATATACATATATATACATGTTTATTTATTTATATTATGTAGGTACTGTATTTATATATTATTTTGCGTAAGTCACACCAGTACGATGAACTATTTTATTGCTATATTTTGTATGCCTATGTAAGGAATTAAAAATTAAAACGTCTTTAATTATATTATTGTAAATTATATTTTCTTACCAATTTAAGGATTTTCATATGTAATTAAGAAGAAAAAGGCGAGAACAAAGCAAGAAAGAAGCAAAAAGTAAAAAGGAAGGCAAAGAAAAAAAAAAAAAATAGAAATATATAAAAGAAAGAAAAATTAACGAAAAATTCGTTAAGTACATATCGGAAAAAGCATATTTTGTTATTAAGGGAAGAAGAAAAAGAAAAATGAATCCAGGTTATAGCGATGTTGTATTGTTAGTACAGTTTTCAAGAAAAATAGAAAGTAGAACTTTTGTTGAATATAATTCCTTAAAATTAGCATTAAATGGTTAGTATATAGTAGAAAAACTTGAGTACACAGATAATAAAGAAGCATGAACGAATGATAAAATTATTGCGTACTTGTGGATTTTTATGTATGTGTATATATATATCAATTAATGTGTGTATGTATGTTTGTACTCATGTAATTATATATATTTATGCTCATTCATGCGTTGTATGCACATCAGTTATTCTATATAGATATTTGGGTAAATTCATATGTGCAAATATTCATGTATATATTTTTTCATTTTAGGGATATGTCAACTATATGAACAAGCAATAAAAGAAAATGACCCATCAGTGCAAAGGATAACATATAATATGAATGATTTGTTTTTATACATCGATAACGTACAAAAAATGACTATAATGTTGTAAGTATAATAGGGGAACAATAGGAAAATGGAATAAATAATTTAGAGAGACCTTTTTATAAATAGTGATGGAATATATATATATGGTGTTACATAATAAGTATTATTAAATCCGTGCATATTTAGTTGTACATTGAAGTAATATTTAATAATTTGGTTCTTTTTTTTTTTTTTCAAGATTTCACCAACCCACATGGACGTACAAGCCTCACGACAAAAAATGGATAAAGCAAAAATTAGTTGAACATATTAAAGATCAGATTGGCCAATAAAAAAAGAGAAAATTGTCTCATTTATTATCTGGAGTTGTAATCGTTGCTGCTGTTTGTATTGATACATTTTGTGTTTTTATTCAAAGTTGTTTTAAAATTTTTAAGCGGAAAAGAAAGAAGAAATCATAAGGTTTCTTCTTCATATTGAGTTTACCACTACTCTCCTTTTCATATTTTATTCCCTAATAAATAACTTTTATATTTCTCTAATACATTTTTGTAATCTTCGTCTAGTTTAGCTTTGAGTTGTTCTTTCCTTTCATTTGTCTATTCAAAAAGAAAAACAATAAATCAAAAAAATTAAAGAAGAAAATATGCATTTTACATTATTGTTATTTTTATTCCTTATTTTATTTATCCTATTTTTCCTTTTCATTATATATTCAGTTGTGTGCATAAGTATGCTCTACCATATATATATATATATATATATTACATTTTTTTCTTTCTTCTTTTTCATTTTTTCTTTTTCCTGCGAAAATTTCATTTTTATTAATTATATGGAGCATGTCAAATTACTTTTTTTTTTATTAAATGCAAAAAAGTAAGATGAAAAAAATGTAACAAATAGAAAAAAAAAGAAAAAAACTATAATTACTTCGCATAACTCCAATTGTCTCTTTACTTTTTGTTTATTCACGAATATTCTGTTTTCAACCCATAGTAAAAATTCATCAATTTCGTCCTTCGACTAAAAGAATAAATATATTCATATGTATATATGTATGCATATTTACATGTACACACACAAGTGTTCCAAAATTTTTAAGTTCTGTTCCAACTTTTCCTTTTAATAAAAGTACGTAATAATAAATTACCGAGTTTAATAAGCTTTCTTCCATTTCATAAACGAAGACACATCCACTCGAATCTCCAATTATTATCTTGTTGTAGGAATACATGTATACATCTTTATATAATAAAAGAATCATATACAAAAAAAAAAAAAAATAAATAAATAAATAATATATAAAGGAAAGAAGATGTTATAATAAATATTATTTAATGGAAATCTTTTCAAACATTTATATAGGCGCATTAGTAAGCGTTATATAAGTAATATGAAGTATTAAATTTTATATGGAAAAAAGTACAAAATAAAAAGAGTTTTAAAAGAATAAAACATAAAGATCATAATACTGGAAAAAATTAAACAAAAGTAGACGAAGGTTTAATAGTTTATATATATGCATATATACATATATATATATATATATATATATATATATATTTATTTATTTATATATTCATATATTATTTTCCTTTATTTTTTCCTTAACCGTCTTCATTTTTGCTCATCAAGTATTCATTCGTATCTACAACCTCATCAAAATTTTCGTATGTCGTAAGATCATTATCAACCTTGGGAACTTTAGTTTTCTTATCCATATTGTTAAATAGATTAGAATCGAAATTGTAAAAAATACTTATACATGTTAAACTATAACTGCTAATTGACAATGAACATATACAATGATTTTTTTGTTCCAATAAATTCCATATTTCTATATGCCCATTTATTTTCCCTATAAATATGACACTTATTTTTGTGTGACTAAATTCACAGCAGGAGTATATTTCATTGCTTCTGTGAGAAGGAGAAAAAGTAGGGAAATTGAAGGTGAGTACACGGATGAATGAGCTATTGAATAAGCGCATAAATGAGTAAATTAGTATATGCATGAGTATATAAGCAAATGGGAAAACATACTAATAGGAAAATGGACAAGAACACAAATGATCAGAGAAGCGATAAAGTGGTTATATTACTAAATTTTGCCTATTTAAAAGGAATTATGTATGCAAATACTAAAACAAGTTGACAACTTACTTTGGGGAAGCATATAGGGGATGCTCTTCATTTTCTTTCCATAAGTAAAAATTGGTATCAGTTAAAGTCAGAATTAAGTATTTAATAATTCTATTTCTCTTTACACATAGTAGTGTCTTAAAACTTTTGTAATCCTTAAAAAGGAAAAAGAAAAAAAAAAATTAAATTTCATAAGATTTTAATTTTGGAAAAATTAAAAATGCATACTATGGATTACTGAAAAAAAGAAAATAAAGGATATGTCAATTTAAAATGAGAAAAATTGTAAATGTGTAAACACAGGCACATACGTACATATGTCTATATATGTATATATATATATATATATTACAGCTTCAAACGTTATGCAAATTATTTCTGCTTTTTCTGTTTTATTACATCATTTATTTTACTAATAATGGAATAATTTTTCTCCTTCTGCATACATCCATACATATTACCAATTATGTATTCCCCTTCTTCCTGCAACAATAAATTTTATAAATTTAAAATTTCTGTAGATCTAGTAACTCAGCACGGAATATGCATAAAAGCGTGATAACATAATGGCATTATATTTTTATGTGCAACATACAGCAATGAAGATATACCATTATATAGAAGAGATAAATTTGCAAAAAAAATAAAAATAAAAAAATAAATAAATATGTAAATAAATAAATGTACATATATATATAAATAAGTACACAAATAATTAATCTATGGAAACCGTTTAAAATTAGTTTAATTGAAGAAGTAATTTCTAAAGGGAAAATTACGGAAAAGGCAAAAAACGAGGATACATGAGAGTTTATCTCAATAAAATGAAAATAGGTGAATCCTAAAGAATACTCTGAATAAAATAGAACATTAAAAATAATATTGAAATTGTTGTAATTGTTTTACCTAAACAGAGAATTATTAATATAGGAATAAAAATCAATTTATTTAGATTTAATGAATAATATAAAATAAGAAGATTATACAAATATTGTAACCTGTATTTGGTCTAGTAGTATTTATTTTGAAAAGTGGCTTGAAACTATATAGTTCATCTGTTAATTCTTTTTCTTTCTTCTTTGTATTATTTTTTACTTCAACTTTTTCAATATTTGTTGCATCCCATATTAGTATTGTCCCATCAACTGATAAAGAAATGTGCATATTTTTACTTGTATTCATATATACAATTAAATATGTTTACTTACATATAAAGGGAAAAAAAAAAAAAAAATACATATATATATATTTATATGTATATCACCAGAAATAGACACCAATAAGTGGGAATTTTTCTGATTGTTAATAGATATTTTCTTTTCGCTTAATATTAAATTTTTATCGTTTAAAAATATAAGGGTTGTTACTTCCCTTTTATGTGAGTATTCTATACTGCTAAATAAGTATGGTTCTATGTCAACTGTTTTTTTATCTGGAAAGGAAGAAATATAATAAAATGAGTTAATATACGCCTAACTCGGGAAATTTTATACGCTTAAATAAATATATATATATATATATGTCGTAATATTTGTTTTATTTTATTTTATATTTTCTTTTTTGTACTTATTTTGGAATGTAAGATAGAGGTTCCATAAAAATTTGGGGGTAACTTCCAAATAACTAACTGCACAAAAAGGATTTTTAAAAATGTGGAATTGAGTATCATTGTATACATGAATATATGCGCACAAGCATATTTACACACAACGGAAAGCTTTGTATCGTATCGTGTTGTATTTTTATATTTTTTTTTTTTTTATGCTTTCTTAAATAAAATAGAAACAAACCAATCCGTTGCTACAACCAGCAATGACCAAATCGTAGCCCTTATCATTTACAACCGCGCTGGAAATTTGCTAAATAAAAAAATATGTGTATTTTTTAATAAGAAAATGAGAACAGGAAAAGTTTTCAAAAGGATTAGAAATAATTTAAGCATTAATTTTCTGTTATTTAATTTTTTTCATAAATTGATATTATTTTGTTTGGGTTAATGTTTTATTATTTCTATTTCTTAAAAATTTTACTTTTTAACGTTTCTTACATATGGAGATATTAAGGCGTATAATGGATTAATATAGTTTGTATAAGACCAAACGAGTATATAGCTGTCTGTGTTAACCCCTTCAATGAAACTGTCATTGCTATAATTATTTATATATATAATAAATATTAAGTAATTTATTAGAGACAGATACAGAGTAAACAAAACTACTTTATCTGTTGTATATTTTACATCTGTATATATAAATATTTTATTTAAATTTTTAATATTTTTAAAAGATAATATATCCATGCTTTGAATATTCGGTTGCGCATTTTTCTCTATTATTATGACATTTTCAATAATGAACTTTTCAATAATAGGAAAAACATTATGAAGAAATTTCTGCAACTTATTTGATTTCATTATTTCTTCTTTTTTTTTTTTTAAAAAATCTATGTTATATTGAACACCTAAATTTTTGTAAACTGTCTTGTATGTCTGGCAACTTTTTTCTCTAAGTATAATCGAGTTTTTGGAGCAAAAGTCTAACGTTCTTTCTTGCACGGTAGAATTAGGCTGATAAAAATGAACAAAAAGTTAAGCATTTGAGAGTGGGCAAAGGGGGGAGTAACATTAATATTGCATGAAAACACATGTACGTATATGTGTATGGGTATTTTTTTTAAATTGTTCTGTCCATTTAGTCATAATAATTATTATTATTTTATTTTTTATTTTTTATTATTTTTATTTTATTTTATTTTTTTTTTTTTCTTCTCTATGCTATACTGTTGTATTATCTTTAATCGATATGGAATTATCATAGTCCGTGAACTCATATTTTACTTCTTTTTTTTTCTTTTTACTAATATATATGTATTTTTTAAATTTTTTCCTATTTTCAGTGACATTTGTTGAATTTATTTCCTTTTCAATTTCTTCTTCATATAATGAAATATAATTTTTTGGTTTTATGAAAATGCAACTTAGTTCTTCTTTGTCTTCAGAATTTTCCACGGGGCAATTTACTCTATCATTTTGATCAGAACCATCAGTGGAATTTTTATTTTTCTGAAACAGAGAGTATAAATTAAATATGATTCAAGGAGTAACATAAATACAGAAAAATGAACCATAAATTAGACAACAAAAAATATATTACACACCTTTAGGAAATAAGAAAATATTTCTTCGTCGACAACTAAAGCATGATTTTTCTTGTAATATATTTGAATGTTTTTAAAAATTAATACATCATCCAGTTTGTATTTCTTAAAAAATGAAAGAAGGAGACTAATTATATCCGTGCATTTTTGAACGAATGCCACAATTGGGGGGGAATAAGAGGGGACTAATTTATTTATAATAAAGTATGCATATTGAAGTAGATACATAAATTTGCACAAAAATGAGAAAAAAAAGTAAGTGCCCCAATATATGTAAAAATATTACATACATATACCCACACATGTAACATGTATATGCGAACATGAATCTGCATTTATACAGTTAACGAGTTCTTGATTAACAAATATTCTTCTGAGCCTAGGTATTTTTGAGCGAGAGTGAAAAGATAATTTTTATTTATAACGACAGCATTGGAATCATTAAATATTAAGCTGCTCATTTCATCTACTAAATCTATCCCCACTACATTATTTACATCTTTTTCCAGATCTATATTTACTCTACTAAAATATAGGAAAATATTAATTTAAAATAAAAAGTGGATTTGATGGAAAGAAGTAAAAAATGTAAGTAGCAACTACTAGAATTTTTACGCTGAGATTTGCGTTATGTAACTAGGTTGAATTTATATTTGTGATGCTTCTTTTTCAATTATCCTATTTTTTTATCCTTCCACTTCTTCTACTACTACTACTACTACTACTACTACTACTACTACTACTACTACTACTACTGCTGTTACTACTACTAGTGCTTTTACTACTATTTGTGTTATATATTTTTTTTTCTTTGTATATATTTTAAATTTCCATCAAAATTTACCTTATTAACGAATTAACATTTTTATGATGGCCTTTTACTTCAGACAAATTTTCCTTTTCCTTGTTTAATACAGTTATATCAAACGGTGTGTTATTTTTTAAAGGATAATTTTTTTTATCATTACCAATAATTTTTGTTTTTGAATCATTTTCATTTCTTTTTTTAGTATCATTAGCTATTTTCTTTTTTTCTTCATTTTCTTTTTCGTTTTTCTTTTTCATATCATTTTCATTCTTATTTTTTGATTCTATTTTATCTTTAACACCTAATGTTAATTTTTTTTTTGTTACATCATTTTTTTTCTTTATATGTTCTTTCTCTCTATGTTCAGCCTTGTCACTGTCTTTTTTTTTTTTTTGTTTTTTTTTTTCCATAGGAATATTATTTTTGTTGTTCATGATTTTTCACAACGTTTTATAGCAGTGTTAAATTTATAATACGTTCCTTAAATTGTACAAGGTTTTAAAATAATTCAATAAAAGTTTAACGAAATTATTATTTTAAGCTTTTTTACTTGTTAGATGTGACCAAAAAAAATGAAAAATAACACTATAAAAATCGAAATTAAAATGAGTAGACATCCATATATATATATAAAATTTTCACTGGGATGTGAAAATGAACGTTTACATTTACGTAAAAATTAAAACATACATTAATAAAAGAGGAGAAAAAGAATAATAAAATAATAATGCAAAACTATATAAGATTAGCCTGCTGTGTGCACGTGTTTTGTGGCAATCGACAAGATAAGAAAAAAAAAATTTTTTTTTGAGATAAAGTACATATATATATATAGCACTTATTCACATATTCTAATTAACACATATATTCATACTTTTTCTACATAATAAAGAAGTAGCCTACTCACTACGGAAAGGTAATATTTTATTGCAATATATAAGAAATATAAATGTTCAAAAATGGCAATCTTTTTTACTTTGTTTCTACGAAATCCTGTTCCATAATCGTTAAAAGATTATCAATGTTTTTTCTATTAATTAATAATCTATTTTTATTATCACTTAATTTTCTTTCAGTATATAGCCTAGTATTGTTTTCCTTAGAAGCTTTATGTAGCACGTAAAGACCGTATACGCTCACCTTGAAAAGAAAAAAATGGAAAAGTTATTACCTAAACCACAAGTGTTTCTTTGAATATTTCATCTTGTATACATTCGTCTATTCATTCATGCTTATGCGAATAAAACATGCAAGTATATATATTCATAAATGCAAATATAAATATATGCGTTCGTACGAAAGTAATATATTCGTGCATACAAACATATTTTTAATTATGTTTGTATTTTCATTATACGCGTCTTTAGTTATTTTCATTTTTTCAATGTATTTTTTTTTCAAAACCAAATATAAAGCAGAATGGGTAACAGAGCCAATAGCAAAAAAAAAACCCGTTAAAAATAAACCGAGAATTTCTTTATTTTTATACTTTTTTGAACTTTTTTCGGTTAATATCTAAAAACGTAAGAATACAAATATAAGGAATGTAAAAATAATTTAATATTTTCTAATTCTTTCGCTAACATGAGATATATCAAAGGGTTCGTTCGTAAATTGGTGAATGTGTAAATGCAAAAATTAACAAATGGGTAAATAAGCAAATAAGTGAGTAAACTGAAAAATGAGTAAATAAATAAAACGTCGCGTGATGCAATAATTTGTACTTTTATTTTTTCTTCCGTCAAACGCGTTTTATCAGTTAGCAAAACATTTAACTCATCAATTATTTTTTGAATTTTCGCTTTCCTTTCTTTATTTAAAGATTTACAATTATTATTGATTAACTAAGGTATAAAAAAAAAAAAAAAAAAAATTAACAAAAGGATAAAAAGTAATTTATAATAAAATTCATATTAGAAATTGACTATAGATGTGAATATTTTATCATTACGAAATTTGATATAATATAAAAAATGTGTAGCTTTTATTTTAATTATGATTCATGAGCTTTCTTTTTAGTAAAGAATGTGCAGCAATTAATTTTTTCCTCATGGAAGAAATCCGTTCCGCGTACATGTGTGCATATATATATATGAATATATTAAGCTGATTTAACTTTTCCTATATGGAAGCACATATATTTTCATATTTTTCACATACACATATATATAAATATATATATATATGTATATTTAAACCCGTGGAAAACAAATATGGTTAAAATGTTTACTTCTTGCAGTAAATACAGAGAACCACGATCTAATTTATTTTTTGCTTTTCTGATTGTGTCAATTATTACTTGCTGTGAAGCATATTTTTTTTCTATGAGATGCGTATTACACTTTTTCGGCGAAAAAATATGGTTCACATTGTTTAATTTGTTAAGGTACTTCACATTTTTAAAAAAAGCTAAGGATGGTGAATAAAATAATTTATTCACAAAATAATTATCAAATATTTTTACATTATTACGCGAAAAAAAATGAGTTTTTAAATGCATTTTCTTTTTTTTTTTCCTTTTTTGTGTAATATCTTTTATATAAACAAAAGATTTGTTAAGATATTTTGAAATTACAAAATTTTAAAGTGAAACTTAGTTCTTATCTGAATGTTGCATTTTATATAGTATTAATGAAGTAAAAAAAAAATATATATATATATATATATATATTACAAAAATTTATATATACATATTTATAAATATAATTCATAAATGTATAAGTAAAAATAATTATACATAAATAAATAAATCAATGTTTTTTAATTAATATTTGTATTATCTTGATTATAGCTATATTTTCATTTTTATTTTTTTCTAATGCTATTTTTAAAATATTAAAAAAAAAATTTCCTTATAATATTCAATGCACATACATGAATAATTATATGCATATGAGCATAGGTAAGTTTAAAAGATACATAATATATTTTTACATATATATGAAGTTTTATGTAGTTCTTTTTTTTCAAAAAAATATCGTGTATAACTTTATTATTAATTTTTATTCTTATATTATTCTTATTAAAAGAATTCAATATATAAATATCATAACGATTTATTTTATATATTTACGTAGTTCACATATATAAGTATATGTATATATGTACATAAATATAAAAAAAAGATATTTTTTTTTTATATAAGTTTTTATTTAAAAAAAATATTTTTAAATATATATATTGTTATCTTTCAATAAAAAAAAAATGTGAGCTTATTTTTATTTCTAATTATCTAAAATATAAATTATACGAGATTCACTTATATTTTTATAACTTTAATAAGAAACATTTTTTATTTTTAAACTTTAATATAAAGATTAATTATAAAAATTTTTTATATTACAATAAAAAAGAAAAAAAAAGCACAAAAAGGAATAAAATAAGAAAATAATAAAATATAAGTACTAAAAGGAAAGAAGTAATATAAATAAAAAGAAAATCATTTTAATTGATACTTGCAAAATATTTTAATATTCTTAAGATACTAAAAAATGGGGTCACATATTCAACCATCGAGATTTTTAGATAGTAATGATTTTAATTTTTTAAAAGAAAAAATACCAATAATTTAAAGATGCTTAAAATGTATAATGTTATATATGTATTACTTGAAGTAAAATACTTATATATATGATGAAATGCTGATTATTACATTTGACCATATTCAATATAATATTCTGCTTATCCTTATACGTTTTTCTCTCAATTATGTGCTTATATGTATATATATATGTATATACTTATGTACATTGCACGATTTTATATATAATATTTTTCACAAAACTGTGTATATATATTATTGTGCTAATGTACGCATATGATTTATGTAAAGTTATGTAGATAGTTTTGCGCAGAGTGAACATAAAACTATAATATTTTATGAATACCAATATATACATATAATATTTATACATATGCATTTTTGAACATCTTTTCTATTACAGGTGCTGTATTATCCTTGTTTGCTATGATGATTTCGGCATCCTTCCTTTATATGTTTTCGGAATTTTATACGTTATCTATAGAACAGAAATTACTAAACAATAAAATAAGTATGGTATTAACGCGTTTATTTCCTTTTAAAGTAAGATGTTTGGAAAATAAGGAAACAAAAATTTGCTAAGGTGTATATGTATATGTTTATAAATTTTGCTTAATTGTTTATATATATTCCAAATTTTAAAATAAGAAAATTCATCATATTTTTTTTTTTCGTTCTAGGCTAATTTTGAATACAACTTGACGCACATATTGCTCCTAACCATATGCATAATTATTCTTAGTCTAAAGTAAAACAAAAACAAAAAGAACGTATAAAATTATTGCAAAGAAGAACGTGTTAATAAAAATTATAATTAATTGTAGTGATATATATATATATATATATATGTTTATATGAATGGTTAACGCGTTCTTCGTACAAACTTTTTTATATAATACTATTGTTAGTTTTTAATTTTACATAGTTAAAATGTATGCATGAAGAGCATTTGTTTTTCCCGCCTCCTTATTTTTGTTTTTGTTTATTCTTGTAGACCTGATTATAGCTTTTACTGCAAGCTTATTGCAAAGGAATGTAAAAGATTCCAAGGTAAAGAAGAATCACACAAGAGTGATGACTCCGATCGAATTCAAAAGAAAAAGTAAATATTAAATAATGTAAGTAAGGAAATGCAGGGGAATACACATATAAGTTTATGTACATTTATATATATATTTACACATATATGTATGTGCATATATAATTATTATATATTTTTCCAAAATATGTGTTTTGAATTTTTGCTCTTATTTTTTTAAGTTGATTGGGAAAAAACAAAGCAACAACACAAAAAAAAAAAAAAAAAAATATAAAATAAATAAATAAGAAAATAAGTGTGGGGAGTAAAACAGATGATATATAATTGATTAGAAAAAATATTTTAATATTTATTTTTTTTTAATGAGAAAAAATAAAAATTTTATAAATTATATATACAAGTGATTATTTTATATATTTTTTTAAATTTATGCTTAAGTAGAAACGTCAAATTTAAATATAAACTATAATAATAAATATAAAAAAATATCCTCAAAATTTCGTGATAAAATTAAGCACAAAAAAAAAAAGATAAAAAAAAGCAGGAATATGGAATAAATGATAAAGTATTTCTGTAAGAGTTTTAAGAACTGTTATGTGCAGTTCGATTATTAAAAAATGTTTTTATTACGTCGGTATATGTATCATATATTGTTTGTCCATGGTGTGACTGAAAAAAAGTATTATGAATTTTATTAATAATATAAAAAAACATAGAAATATCTTCAATTAGGGGATAAATGGGGTAATTGTGGATGTCATTTGTAAAAAGTAAGTTGCAAATGTTTTTATTTTCGTCTATCCCTATAAGTTGGTTGCTGTAAGAAAGATTACAATTGTTATTTCGCTCATGTATGTTTGCATCTTTGTTTTCGTTGGTTTTGTTTGTAGTTTCAGATATGTCACTATTGTTATTACAATTAACCTTTCTTTTATTTACTTCATTTTTTTGATTTTCACACATCTCTTGTTTTTGTTCTAGTTTTTGTTTTTGATTTTGTTCCTTAAGCTTTTTTATATTTTCAAATATTTTTCTATAGTTCTGTACATTTTGATTAATTAATTTGATAGTATCTTTTCTGTACACTACTGGTTTATATTCATAATATGCATAATAAATGATTCCTTCGTTTGTTAGTAAGTCATTGAAGGCTTTTATAGAGGATTGCCTTTTTGTCTCATTAAATTGTGCTTGTTTTCGTTCATTCCCTCCATCCTGTTTTGGGCCATTTTTAATACTTTCCTTTTGGAGCTTCATATTTATCACTTCACTTTTCAGGTCATTCTTCTGGTTGTTTTTCTGATTGTTTTCCTCATTTTCGGTTTCCCTCACTTTGATTACTTCTTCTTTGCTAATAATATTTTGTGTCTTCTGCGTGCTAAAGAAGTCCGCGATTTTGTTCAGAATTTGTTCATCAAATGGGATTTTAACGGGTAAGTATGAGTCAACAGATGTATTACTAATAAATCTATGTTTTTTAACAAATAATTTTAAGACATTAAAGAGTAACATGAAATTTAAAGGCTTCTGATTTTTCGTATCCTCATTTTTTCCATTATTTGAAATGTTAGAAGCTTGGTTTTGCTTTTTTTCTATTTCTAAATATGTAAAGTACGTTAAAAAAAAACCCAAGGGACAAGAACCACTACTGTGATCTAGTTGTAATATATGTACCGAGCAATTCATGTTATAGAACTCTTTTTTTTTTTGTCCTCCTTCTTTTTCTTGTTGTTGCTCCATTTTTGGTTGTTTGTGTATGTAAAAGGAGAGGCCATTTTTTCCAATAAGTGAGTAAGTACTTAAGACGACTAACCTATTAGTTTTAATTTGTATTTTTTCTTTTCTAGGAGCTTTGTTACTTTTATTTTTGCAAAAAAGGTACTTTTTCATTTCGTAGAAATTTATATTGGATCCGGACGATATAACAAAATTGGGTCTAATTATATGGCCATTATCTAAGACGATTTCTTTTATTTTTGATGATGTGTGAAAGGAAAAAGTGTTATTATTATTATTATTATTATTCTCAATTCTTCCAACATTGTTAATGTAAAAATCAGAAAGTATAATATTTTTTATTTTTCTATTAATCATATATATAGAATTATTTAAACTGGCTACTCTTGATATTGCATATATAATATCATTTAAACCATAAGATGGGTAAATAAAAGCATTTTCAAACAGATTTTGTAATTTAAATTTATTTAAAGAATTTACTAAAATGTGTAAGCGTTGTAAAAACTCCCCTTTATTCATAACAAACATTTTATCCTTTGTATAACCACTCAAGTAGTACTGCGAGATGCTTCTATCATTTCTATATCCTAATTCTAAATCAAATAAACCAATCCCGTAAATGATATAATCAGTTATTTTATCATTAATGTTATATGATTTCAAAAATTCACAAATGCTGACATTCAAGCATTTTTCTTCTATTTGCTCTTCATGTTGAAATGGTTCCTTTTTATTACATACATTTTTCCCTTTTTCATAGATGTAATTATCTGCGGTATTCCTTATTATTTTACTTGATACGGATTCATTATTTTGCAGCAAAAATTCTTGTTGAGTTACATTTGCCTTTTTTACAAAATTATAGTTAGAAAAATTCGAAAACGTGTAATTCTTATCATGAACAATGTTTTTATATATAAAATTCATAATCATTCTTTTTTCACTAAGATTTAAATTATTGTCTAAAAAAACTTGTGATCTGTTTAGAGGAATTTTTAGCAAAATTAGATTATCTTCTTTTTCATCATCTATCGTAGAAAGACTATGGACACATGTTTCATTCATATTTTCTACCGTTTTATTTTTATGTTTTTCTTTTTGAGTATTACTAACTTGTGTTTTTTCTGAATTAGTGATAATTGTTTGGTTTGTGTTGTCCTTTTTAGATGTTAAATAGAAGTGCTGTATTCCTACAAAATTGACATATGTATGGGCATTTAGGCTAACTAGCAAACTGACAATATTACTTTCATTGTATAATATCTTTGGGTTTAAGTCAATATTAAATTTATTATTATTTAATTGAAAATAATTTTGAATTATTTCTTCCATCAGTTTTTTTTTTTCCCCGCCCACCTCATCCTGTATGTTTGATGAAAAAGGCAAATATTCTTCGTAAAAGTTTTCAAGGTTTACTTTCTGTTCCTGAAATTGATTAAAATTTAGAGAACAGTTAACGTCACCATAGTAATTATTTTTGTCAATATTTATTACTTTGTAATTATTGATGGAAAAATAGGAAGAAAGTAAACTATTCAACAAACTCGTACCACATATTAAAATATCGCAGTTGAAAGTTGTGATTTCTCTATCTTCCATTTAGCATAAATGGAAAGTTTGACCGTACTAGAAAAATTAAAAAAAAAAAAATCAAAATAAAGAGAACGAATCAAAATAGAGAGAACGAATCAAAATAAGAAAGAGAACGAATCAAAATAAAGAGAACGAATCAAAATAAGAGAACGAATCAAAATAGAGAGAACGAATCAAAATAGAGAGAACGAATCAAAATAGAGAGAACGAATCAAAATAGAGAGAACGAATCAAAATAGAGAGAACGAATCAAAATAAAGAGAATGAATAAAAATAAACGAAGTGAAGCAAATTATATGGAGAAAGATGTAAAAAATAATCAAAATGACGTAAAACAAAACAAAATGCGGTAAAATAAAGCATTATATTGGACAAATTAATTCTCTATACAGTAACATGTAAAACGTATATTTATAATTTTTTTTTTTTTTTTAAATGTGTATCATAAGGAGAAAAAGGTTATGACGTATAATGAAATTAATTTAAATTGAGCATTTTTTCTTATTTTGTATTTTCATTCCATATGTATATATTTATGTATGCAAATGACCAGTGCACGCGTTACATCACCAATTATCGTTATATTTTTATTATGAAGCCAATAAATAATATGTTCTTTTCTGATATCATAAAATTCTCACGTTGTTTATTCATGAACTTGCTACTATTTTTTTTTTATTTATTTATAAGCGTTCATTGTTTTTATTTAAAAATATAATATCAAAAAAAAAAAAAATTAAATTTGGTAAAAAAAACATTTTCAGAGGATACACAAACTAAATATATTTCAGATGTATTTTTCTTCACATTAAATAATTTTATGTATAAAAACATACTATTTTCGTTGTATAAAAATATCAAAAGAACATGCTCATTTCTTTAAATTCAACTTTTTTAAAATGTATCAGACGGAATTTCTTAACACTTAATGGTAAGAAACGAAAGAAAAAACAAACAATTACATTAATTTTTTAAAAAACTAACAGAAAGGAAGACACTGATAATTTTATTTACATTTATTATATACTTATATGTACATTAACGGATGTTTTTTAAGTACGTATATTATGTTTATAGATATATATCGATATTGATTATCCGATTAAAGGGATGTTTACTTCTCTTTTACGTACAATAAATTGTTTATAGTATTTTTTCTTAATATATTAACACTTTATATAAAAATATATATTATAAGATATATATGAAATTATATTACTATAGCATTATTTACTTTGTTTTTAATTTTTAAGGCGTTTTGTACGCAAAAAGAACGTGGCAAACAAATATGAAAAGGAAAACATACAGATCAAAAAAGAGGAAAAAGTTTATAAGATTGGGAGAAACACTTATTAGGATTCAATAAAAAATTAGTTACATCCTTTTTTCACGTTTTTCATTATTTTTTTTTTTTTTTGTTATTTAATCTTTTTTTCGTACCATACTAATTGTGCAAATTTTTTCAATTGCATTTTGTTTACTGCTTTTTATAACTCAAAACAATGTGTTAAATCATTGCAGATAATTTTTTACAATATTTATGCTGCATAAATGTTTTTTTAAACATTTTTCCTATTTGATTTTTTCTTTTTTCGCTTTTTCTTAACTAGCTTTAGATTTATTTCCTTCATTATTTCATCATCAACTCTGTAAAAATTAATAAATAAAGAAAAATGAAAATTTAAAAAGATTTTTTATGTGCATAAGAAAAAATACATAACTATTAAAGCAAAATATACACCAAACAAATGGAAAAAAAAAAAAAAGGAAATTATGAAATATCTAATTAAAAGAAAAGGCCAAAAAAAGTGAGTATTATATGTATTATATAATTATAGAATATATATGTTAACTCATGTGGTAATTTTAAAATAGAAATAGATTTATTAAAATTCATAGCATTATTTATTTTAGACAAATTGTTATTCTCCACGAAATTGCCGATTAAATATATACTCGAAATATTCTGTAAATTGTTAAGATAATGTGTTATTTAGATTTGTATTAATTACATTTGTGTTTATTAGGTTGTATTATATTATCATTTTAAGGTTTCTCTTTGCACATGAAATTTTTTTTTTTTTTTTTCTTTACGGTTTCACTAGTAATAATCTTGCAAATTGTTTCAACAAATAAGTCATTTAAATTAAACATATTATAAGAAACATCGATATTACTTAAAGAATTATTAAGTAAAAAGCTTTCAAAAAGCTAATAGAAAAAAAAAAAAATATAAAAAAGTACGAACTATTAAAAAAAAATAAAATATTAGAAATGTTAATATATCGAAAAAGTCTGATTTATTCAAAGTAATTATTATTTTTATTACTTCACACATTCCGTCTTCTTTAAAATTATTTCCACATAAATTCAAATTAGATAAAGAGGAGTTCAAATATATGACTATATCTATTATATATTTTATGGAATCGTTATTTAAGTTGCAATACTAAGAATAAGAAGAAATTTAAATGATGGAATATTTGCTCATCATTAAATTTTTTTGATTATACATTATTATGTATGTATTTATGTATGTATGCATGTATGTATATGTATATTTAAATTTTAATATTACTTGAAAACTTAAGGTTTTTAAATTGTTATAGTTACACAGTGAAAGGGACAGATATTTGAGGCAATCAGAATTTAAATGAATACAATCTATTGCTAAATTTTCTAGCTTTAATAAATGTTAAGAAAAAGTTAAATTCTTTCAAACTTTTGATTATACGTTAAACATTTGTATAATAATATAATTTGTATCAAGTAGAATATTCAAAATTACTGTTAATATGTATTGTTTATATATATATACACATATCTATCCAACTATCTATCTATATCTATATACGTGTACTAATTGGAGTTTACCTTAGCGTAACTATTATCATATAAGGATTTAGAAAGGAGTATTATTGCACTTATATCTATATTACTATTAAATATGCTCAACGATTTTATATTGCACTTATTTCTGTTGTTAATTTCATTATTTTTTTCATCTTTTTCATCTTTTTCTTCTTTTTCTTTTTCCTTTTCTTTTACTTTTAAATTAACTTTATCCTTATTTTCTACATTTACATTCTTTTTTCTTACATTTTTAATATTTTTTTTTAAAAGTTCACTGATTTGTATATTGTCCATGTAAAAACATATAGCTCTTATAACATCATTAGCATTTTGTACATTTAGGATATTTATTTTGTTAATTCGCTATTGTTATAACAAAAAAAAAAAAGAAAAAAAAAAAAAATTTGTAGTAATGATTATTTTTAGTACTTCATTTTTTATGAAAATATATTTTAATTGAAAATATATTTACGGTATAATTGGAATCAATCATAGATAAAATTAAAAAAGAAAAAGCATCTGAATTAACGTCCTCATAAATTGTTAAAACTGAATCACTGTCTTTATTTTCCTTTTAAAAAACAAATTAAAAAATGTTGATATTGGAAATTAATTGATAATTAACATTATACGACACTTTGGCAATTTTGAATATTTACATATTTTTGATTATTTTTGATGAATATGGCATTTTCGATAATTCGCACATACCTTTATTAAAAATTCATCTATAACATAAGAGCTTTTTTTCTTGAATTTTTTTAACAATAAATAATAACAGTCAACCATGTTCTTATAGAAAAGAAAAGGCAAAAAGATACATGTGCGTTATGAGTGCTTTATAAAGAATGAATTATATTGTGCTTAATCATATGCATAATCTTTTGTACGTTTGCATAATCTTTCGTATATTTGCATAATCTTTCGTACATTTGCACAGTCCTTCCTACATTTGCACAATCTTTCGTACATTTGCACAATCCTTCGTACATTTGCACAATCCTTCGTACATTTGCATAATCTTTCGTACATTTGAATAATCTTTCGTACGTTTGCATAATCCTTCGTACGTTTGCATAATCCTTCGTACATTTGCATAATCTTTCGTGCATTTGCATAATCTTTCGTGCATTTGCCTAATCTTTTATTTATTTATTTATTTTTTTTTAACTTTGTAACTCTCATTATTTTTGCTAGTTTTTTCTTTTTCCATTTTATTTAAATTATTATATAATCACTTTAAATTAGAATAAAACATATTTAAATTTAGAGCAAAACTTTGGCCACTATCACGATTTTTACATTATATAGCGTATTCTATCAAACATTTCTTCCTGCACATGAATTTTTGTATGAATGTATAAGTATATGCATATATGTACATATATAATAAAAAAAATTGTTTATAATGAATTTATATAATTTTTAAATTTTCACATAAAAAACATAAAAATTCATATTTATATGTTATTATATGAATAAAAAAAATATTTTGAGCATTATATGGGAAAAATTCGTTTAAGTGCAATTTTTACATATGTGCAATGTCTTAACTTTTCAAAGAATTTTAAGATAACAAAAATATACACATCTGCTGAGTATATTATAATAAATAGTTCAATAAATATATTTTTATTTTTTGTCGATTTTCTTGAAAGAGAAAAGAAAAAAAAAAAAAGGAATACGTGTATAGAATATGAGAATTTTTTTAGAAGAAGCTTCTATATGTAGCTATAAACTTTTATGTTTAGCATTTATTATATATATATATATATATTATGTTTATGTTTCATTTTTCTATTATTCACGTAAAAAAATTGACGAGTACCAGAGATTTACAGTTCATTTGTATCAAGATTTATTGATCGTTCATTTTATATGAAAAACATTTATTCTCAATTGAATGAAAATAGTAGTAATCATTATATATATTCATTATTTTAATATATTATTGCTATTAGTAGAACTTAAAGTGCTAGATATTTAGCGAATATAGGCATACGGCACTTTTTACGTTACTTTATTTTATAGAATAAGTTAAGCTGTTCCAAATAGTTTTTTGATTTCTATATGAAATAGAGTTTTTTTTCAAATATTTATTTTATTTTGTTGTTATTTACGTTCTTTTTACGAGTATGATGTCTTTTTTTGGATAATTATAAGGTTCCACATGAGACATATGCTCGCATTTTTTTTTTTTCCCTTAAGAATATTTTTTTAGTCAACAATTTTTTTTATTCTTAATTTTTTGTAATTTTTGGTGAGTTATTTTTTTTAAAATAATTTTTTTTTTAATATCTTTTGGTTAGTTTTTTTTTGAATAGAATTTATTGGGTACTTTTTTTTTATTTTTAATAGTTTTTGGTGAGTACATTTTTTTTTTAAATAGTTTTTTATGAGCATTTTTTGTTTTGAATTCCACAATATGAATACAAATTAATTACTGCTTATGTCTATAGGTGTTATAAATAAAATAAATGATTAACTGTTATGTTATATCACTTGAGATGAAAAGATGGGTACTTGAAAAATAAGAAGTAAAGTATATAGTTAATAATAAAATTTTACTACGATTTTACTACGAAAACATTTTATTGTATTTACATGTTTTTTTGCGAAGATTTTTTTTTTTTTTCTCTGTTATAAAATAAATTTCTTTTTTAAAATGAAATAATTTTATTAAAAATTATTAGGTTAAAATGGAATATATTTAGAGATGAAAAGATATAGACAATGAAGTTCAATTTGAAAAATAAAATGTCAATATAAAATCATTAAGTGGAACATTTTTTTTTAATTTATATATTTTTATAAATATTCTCATATTTTATGTATAAATATTTTTAAATTTAATGTATCCACTTAATGTAAAATGTAATTATTACATGAGAGTTAAATATTTTTTTAAAGAATTGAGATAAGCGCAGTTTCTAGCAAGTTGAATAAATAAATAAATATATGTATAGTAGATAAAATATTCAAGAAAATTAGGAAATAGATTTGTATAAGAAATGTTATTCTATATTTTTGAATTTTTGTATTTTTATTTTTTATTTTTTATTTTCATTTGGTGTATAATGTTGCTATAATATTTTTCCTTAATAAAATATGCGTAAGTGTGTATATTTATACATTTACTAGTAATGTTTATATATATATATATATACATATATTTATACATTTTCAAGTTAAGGGTATAATTTTAACGATGGATATCTTGGTTCTTACAGTGATTAAAACCGCAGCAACATGTGATAAACAAAGAAAGTTTCAATGAATGTAAATCATCTGAACGCTCAAAGTAAAATTCATCAATGTTTGAAGTGAACAAAGGTGAGCTTATATTGTTTAATATTATTTCATATGATATAGTTAAAATCGTCAGCTCACATAATTTCTGTATCGTGTTATTTTACAATATAGTAGGAAAATTTTTGTGCATTTTCCCAGAAAAATGATTCGGAATTTACATTAGAAATGAAAATTTTACTATCAGCTTATTAAAAGTCTGTAAATGAATAAAAACACTTTTACTTGGCAAAAATATAAATTAGAATTTTATGTTTTTTTGAAACATATATTTTTTTTTTTGTTATATTTACACTTTTAACAATTAAAATAATATTGTGTAAAATATACTATTGACACATAAATAATATACTAATTTTTATAATAAAGTACATTATTTTAATTGTTTTAATGTATTATAATTGTGATACTTTGCTTTTAGCCTTCATGTTAGAGGAAACGTTTTAATTTCAAGTGTAAACTTTAATAGTTTACTGTTATGCTGTTAGTAGAAAATAAAGTATTCTATTTTAATTTATTGCATTATTTTAAAAAAATAATAAACATATTCGGATTTTCATAAGAAAAAAATAGGAGGTACATTTTAAACTATAAGGAATTTTTTGATTTTTTTTGGGGTTTCCAATAAGAGTTTGTATACGTGTAAAAATGTTCTTTATTACTATGTATAACAGAAGAAACATTTATTCTTTATATGTTTGAATAAACACTGAATGTATATTTATATTTATATATATATATGTGGGAAGAACTTGATAATTTACGTTATATTTTTTTGTGTAATGGAGTCATTCATTTAAGTTCGTTTCGTGTGTTGTCAAAAGCAGAAATGCCTAAGTGTAGTCCTATTTATAGGCATATGTTTCCTGTCATTGATTCCTTTTGATAGTGCACATATGTTTATGTGCATTAATGGTATATATATATATGTATATTTGTTTATTTATATTTTTATATGTATATATTTTTAAAAGTAATTTTTTGTACCAAAAAGAAAAGTAAAAATTAATTAGGAGAATTAAAATATTATAATAATATACATTATTATTGTAAGCTAAATATTATTTCCTCGTAACAAAGAATTTAAATTAACATAGTTATGTGAAGGAAATATATTTTACCATTTCGTATTTATGAACGAAAGTATACTTCAGAATTCCATGAATTTTCCAAAAAGCTACTTATTTAAGGTATATTTTCAAGGAAAATCATTAATCTGTTTTACTTATCATTGGAATATTTCCATTTATTTTATATTTATTTTTTTGGATTAAATGTTTGTGAAATTCATACAAAAAATGTATATATATATATTTTTTTTATGAATTATATTTTTAATTGTTAAAGAGAAATTTACGAAAAAATGTATAAGATGGTACATATCTCATGTTGAATTTTTGAAGCGTACTTTGACATTTTATAATGTGTAAACAGCTTAATTCATAACTTAAATTTTGAGATATGGAAAGATGCAGTTATTTTTATATTTTGGGAATGAACAATTTATACAATAAAATTTAATTGGCCTTTGCCTGTTTCATTAATTTTAATAGGATGGATGTGTTCGTTATTTATAAAAATATAAAAAATTATTCTAATTTTTCATTTTATAATCATATTCTTTTGTTAAAAATATGCAAACTAAAATTTTTTTTTTTTTTATATTGATGAAGTATGAGCTATAAAGTTTTTTTTTAAGGAAAGTATGCCTTAAAATAAATGTTGGCAGTTAACTTTTATCTCATTTGTACCCGTTTTAAATTTATCAGTTCGTTATAACATCAATTTTCTTATAAATTGTTTATTTACTGTAATTCACTATATATTTTTTTTTCCCAGTTGTTATCGCCTTTCTCATATTTGTTGCATTTCTTTTTTGTTTTGTCTTTTTAATCTTTCTAATTCTTCTAATCTTTCTAGTCTTTCTTGTTATTCTACTATTTTTTGTTTTGTTTTTTTTGTAATTAATTGAAATTTTACATTTATCAAAAAGTAAAAAAAAAAAAATTTGAATAAGGTGCTTGTTCAATTTTCATTGCGTATATTAAAATAAATAAATAGATATAGCAACGACAACTTGATAAATAGATTTATTTTTTTTAATTTCAATCTACGCAAAAATAAAACCAATTAATTGAAGTTATAAATTTATTACACTGAAATATTATATATGTAAATTTTCATTTCTTTCATTCTAAAAAAGAGAATTAACAAATATAAATTTGCATATACAAGTGTAAGAAATTTATTTAAATAAAAACATACAAAATCATAAATTAAAAATATGTTTTTTTTTTCTTTATAAATATTTTGATTTTAGCTAGATATTCAAATATATATTAGAATATATTATATTATCGTTCTCTCATTGTTTTATTATATATTCGCATTAATGTCACTTTAAAAGTGAAAAAATTAAAAATTTTTTAAGAGTTTTATTTCCCGATGTCACATGGTACAGTGATAAGCGTAACAAAATTAATTTAATGAATCGGACAAATTTGCCTTTATTTTATTTTTTTGTAATATTCATTTATCTTTCCATATATCTAAGTATTTTATAATTTTTTTAATATTATCGTGGAAATATTTGGAAATAGTTATATAAAGTGTAAAATCTTTTTTAGAATTATTTAAGGAGGTAGGGAAATTTTTGTCATTTTCATTTTAATATGTTATTTATGTTAATTTTGTTTCTTTTTATTATTAGTTAAAATATACCTGTATGTTTTAATTTTCATTTGATAGTTTATTTATTTTAAAGTAAAATTTTGATTTTATTATATTTATATAACACTAATGTATATACATAATAATTTGATTCTTTATTTTTTATATTTAAGCGGAGAACAAAAATATGTTGAATATTTCATACTAATTTTTAAAACTCAAGAATATATAAAATTTTTTAAGGAGGCGTAACATGTTGAATTATATAGTAGTACTCATAAGTAAGAACTAGAGTACACAATGTTAACACATAATTATTTATATTTTGTAAAGGATATAATAAGTTCTATAAAAATTTTTTATATAGGCATACATATTTCTTCGTATATTACTTACAAGAAAATGCATAAAGCCTCTTTTTTATGTATCAACAGAAATATAAATTTTGTTAATACAAAGAATACATTTCTTACAAATGTGGATTTATTTTCATTGATCACTTTTCATAGTAATATAAATTATATCAAGCCTTAAAATACATGATCATACACACACATATATATATATATTAATTTATTTATATTATTTAATTGTTATCATATATTATTGAATGAAAAACAACCTAATGAATATTACACTTGTATATACACATTACTCGAATAAAATAAAGAACTAGATATTAATGAGAAATGTGCTAAATACATTTACTATATGTGCAAATATATGATATGGTGCCTAAGAAAAAAAGAAAAAAGAAAAAATAAGAAAGTAAAAAGCAAGTAAAGAAATATTAAGGGGTAAATATGTTTTGTGTCTTTTATGATGATAAAAATAAAATTTTATTCCATTAACGTGAAGAATAATACATATATTCTTAATTTAATTATTATTATTAATATATTTTTTTTTTTTATGAATTAATAGGGAAGGATTTTTCAATATTACGATCTACTAGTATTTTAATTATTAGCTTTGTTGTTTTAACGTAGATAATGTAAATACAATAAATTTTCATTAAATGTATAACTTTGTTATTGAGTTTATAATGTCTATTACTGTACATTATGAAAAACATGAATAAATAATTCTCATATAATAAAGAATAATTTAAATTATGCGTTTTATATTAAAGAGAAGAAAAGTCAATCTAAAGGATTCATTGTTTATACAAATATACATTTTTCTGTAATCTAATTATATATGTTAATTTCATTAAGTATAAAATAACAATGGACAGTATGTTTTAGGAGATTTATTGTATACACTTCAGGGAAAATACAAGCTACAATATATTTTGTGGATTTCAGTAGTAAATAGATATAAATGTATCTTAGAGTAATAGAACTTCTGAAAGTTATCTAAATTTAAAGCATTACCCATAGAAATATATTTTAAAGTGTTTATAATTTGAATAGAAAAAAAAGAAAATATTGATATGGAAAAAAAGAAATAATGCTGATTATTATGGGTACCATTAATAAATTTATTGTTACAATAATCTTAAGATCAAAGGAAAAATGATTTAAATATTGAAATAGATATGATAAGATATTAAATGCATCTTTATATTTTATAATCTATTATTTAATTCTTCAAGAATATGAAATTAGAAATGTTGATCTCCTCCTAAAATACAAAAAGGATAGGAAAGTTGAAGAAAATTTTTAAATATATAAAAAAAATAATGAAGAAATAATGATAATGAAAAATATTCATTTGACAAGAAAAAAAGAAAAAACACACACACACATATATAAATATATATATATATGAGCAAAAACATACAAATTTTTTAATTTTTCTTTTTTGCACATATTTTTTGTTGGACATATTTTTCAATGTTTATTTTATTGAGTTATACATCCACGTTTATTATGTATCATTGGAAAATAACATCAAAAAAAAAAAAAAAAAAAGAATATATTAAAAATAAATATTATAAATAAATTGATTGCTCTGTTTTTTCGTGTAATTTTATCTTTCCTTTTGGTATTTTTTTAAGGAAATATATGGATATTTGAGTAATAATATTTGAAAAATATGAAACTTAATTTTTTCGCTATATAAGTACTGTATATTTCTCTTAATAAAAATCAAATTATTTATGACTTATTTATCTTTTGATGTATAACAATACAGTTTTTTCCTATGTATTTTTTTCTTAAAGTGAAATTAAAATCAGCATTATTGATTTATTTATTTGAAATAGTGGAACGCTGATCTTTTATTAGCAATATTTTTTGTACTTTCTTAAATTTTTTTTTTTTTTCTTAGTATAAGTGACCTATTTAAATTAAATGTAGATAATTTTTTTATTTTTAATGTATGCTCCTAAATGAAAGCTTAATTTAAATTTATTATAAAACAAAAAAACATCGATATTCTTAAACTTTAATATGCAAATATATATATATATAATGCTATTACCAGGACATTTACCATTTCATATAAGAATATAATTGTTATATATATATAATATCCCTGTACATTATTGTATTTTCCTTTAAAATGTGTAATTATGATATGAATTATTACCAAGTGGAATCTAACATAATTTTTATCTATAGTTAAATGACTAAAACTCTGTCAATATTTCGCATTACGATGGTAAATTAAATTTTCGTATTTCCTTTTATTTTATTTATTCTTTATTTAATTACTTGTTATTATTATTTTTTTTTAAATATACGAAAAATTATCCTCAAACGAATTTTTTTTTTTTTTTTTTTTTATAGGAATATCCATAAATTTTGATGAATTATTAATAAATAATTCATTTATATTTTAATAAATTCGTTGAATATAATATATTTTAACTACTTATGTGGAGAAAATACATTTACAATTTTTTATATTTTAATTCATTTATTGCTAAAAATATATATAGAGTTATTTTTATCCCTTAACACACTAACTATTATTATAGCTAAGGATACACACAATACAATTAATTTTACTTTTAGAAAAAGAGAAAATGATGAATAAGAAATACAATATCTTGAATATATCCATGATACATGAGGAAAATAAAAATATATCTAAAAGTTTTTTAAATGTGCATTTTGAAACATTAAAAAGGTGTCGGAGGAGAGACAAAATAAATGAACTTGTTTTGTTTCTTAAAACTTTTATTTTTACATTTTTATTATGGACGGATCTATGCTTTAATGATGTAAGATAATAATAGCACTTTTAATTGTGTACATTTTTTTAATTATTCAAATTTTTTCTTCGTATTTTTTCTATGTTGTAATTTTTAAAATTTGGTTAGCACGTAAATTAATGCATATATGTACACACAAATATATATATATATATATATATATATATATATGTATATATTTTTTTTTTTTTTTGTACATTCAATGTTTTGTTAATTTTTAGCATACCTTCGGTAAATCATGGGATAATAATAATCATCTAGAGAATATATTTTATTATAAAAATATTCGAGCATTAACAGAAAATGAGTACGATGTGAAAACATATTATAAAGTACTAGTTGCGAATTTTAAAGATAAATTTCTTGAAAATGAAGGGAAAATAAATCCAAAAACAAACACATTAAAATTAAATAGTAAATTGAGAAACGAAGATGAGAATGTGAAACCTAAACGCAAATTATTAAAAGTAAAATTAAATGAAAAACTGAGCACTAAATATGAAAATGTGAAACCTGAATATAAATTATTAAAAGTTAAATTTAAGGATAATTTAAAAAGAAAAGGAGAGAGTAAGAAGTGTAAAAACAGAAAAGGTTATATAAATGTTTATGACATTGATGGAAATACTCATAGTAAGAATAGGAATGTTAATTATAATTTTAATTCATATGAGGAAAGAATGTTTCCTGCTTTTCAGAGACATATTGTGAACATAGTAAAAAATAATGGAGATTATAAAAATTCATATGAGAGTCGCATTATACGGGAATATTCAAACGAACATAAAAAGTTTGTGGGATATAGTAACTATGATCAAAACGGAAAAGAATATATACATAGAAATGAAAATGATAATGGCGATGGCGATGGTGATGGGGATGAAAATGGAAATGGAAGTGAATATGGGGAGGAAAGTGGAGATATAAATGAAGATAAGGAAAAAGATGGAAATGGAAACGAATGTAAGGAAGAAGATGCAAATGAAGATAGAAATGATAGTGTATATGGAAGTGGAGGTGGAAGTGGAGGTGGAAGTGGAGATGGAAGTGGAGATGGAAGTGGAGATGGAAATAGAAATGGAAATGGAAATGGAGATGGAAATAAAAACGATGGAAATGGAAATGAAGATAAAGATGGTGACGACAAGGAAAATAATGAATCGAATGATAAGAACGATGAAGAAAAAGATGAGAATGAAAATTCAGATGACACGGAAAATAAAGATAAAAATGACGATATTGCGGAAAATGAATATAACAAACCAAACGTGATAGAAGTTGAAGAGGTAAAAGAGGAAAAAATGTTAAGAGAACAAAATTCTTTAAATGAATCTGCAATAGTAAATGGAGAGGATATGTTATATGAAGAGAAAGGGGAAAATACAATTAATACAAAAAATGAGGATAGTGAAATTCAAAAGAAATTAGAAAAAGGAAAAGAAGATGTTATTGATGATACAATATTAGAAATGACTGAGCATAATGAAAAGGAAACATATAAAAATTTTGACGAAGATAGTGGAAAAAATATATCTGTAAATTTTTTTAGAGGTAAATCTGTGAAAAAAATGAAATTTTATAATATAATAGAAGGAAATATAAAAATTATAAAAGGGTATGTAGATAAAATGATAAATTGGTGTTTGACGGAATATGATATCTTAAAAAAAATAATAGAAAATTACTTAGGGGACAATATAAATAAAAATAAGCATGCAGATACAAATGTAAAAGAAACGGGAATTTTAAGAAAAAATATTATTGAATTTACATATATTACTGATGACAAAAAAGATAATGAAGATAGAAAAGCAGAAGAAAACAGAAGTGCAGGTGAAATAACATCTGAAAAAACTAAAAATGTACTACTAGCAAACATAGGTGAATCATTTATAATGAGTATATTAGAAAAAACAAGTGATATAGCTAAAAAAGGTGCATTATATATAGATGCTATGTTAGATAATATTTGTGCATTAGCTAAAAAGGGTGCATCATATATAAATAGTAAGTTATATAATATTGTTAATTTTGCTAAAAAATGTGCATTATATATAGAGGGTAGATTGAATAAAACATGTATGTTAGCTAAAAAACGTGCAGTCGATATAATGGGTATGTTAGAAGAAATTAGTGATATAGCTAGAATATATGCAATAAATATAATTGGTGCACTATATAAAATTGGCTAACTACTTAAAAGGGATGCATTAGCTAAAATGTGGTCCAAAGATAAAATAGGATTGGAAGATAGAATGGGATAAGCTGATATTTAAGCTGATATTTAGGGTTAGGAATTAAAGTGGGAGCAGAAGATAAAAAGATATTTGAAAATTAAAATGATATATGAAGATAAAAAGGGTGCATTATCTAAATATGGGTGCAGCATCTAAATATGGGTGCAGTAACTTAATATGGGTGCAGTAACTTAATATGGGTGCAGTAACTTAATATGGGTGCGGTAGCTAAAAATTCTATCAAATTTAAAAATAAATCGACTCTTAAAAAGCGTGTAAATAAATATTGAAGATATTTAAAAAATATAAGAGATAATTTAGATAACAGAATTTATGTAAAAAGTGATGAAATTGTTAACAAAGATGAAGAAGCTAATGAAAATATTAAATATCATAGAAGAGAAAATGGAAATTAAAAAAAAAAATATATATAAATAGAAATAAGAACATTCGAAAATATTAAACGATATGTACACATGTTGCAAAAAATATAGAAGTAAATATAGGAATATAAAGAGATACGGAAAAAAGAAAATATGCATGATAGGTACAATTAAAAATTAAGTTAATGATAATCCATCATATTTAAAAATGTGATAAGCGCCTATTTTATATATATTATAACAATATTTATATTTTCGCTGAATGGAATTTATATGATTTTATATAATATCATCTTATGTAATTATTTTAATGGTAACACATTCTTTCTTAAAAATACATTATATATATAATTACATATTAAAAATATATTACATAAATGCTTATAATCACAACGTTTATTTTTTTATTTTTTTTATTTTTTGAAGTATTCAAAGAATATTTTGATGATAAATATTACTATAAATAGTATTATTCCTAAAAATATTTTTTTCGTAAAACAGTCAATTTAATATCTTATCTTGTTTATATATAATACTTTTCATAATGAAGAATCAAAATATGAACATTTGATTAATTTATGACTTTTTGCAAGTCATCATTCAATATTCTTTTTATTTTATTTTTTTTATTTTTACTTTAATTCATACATTTAATATATCATTATGGTTTCCTTTACATGATACTATCATTTTTTGTCCATTTAGTAATATTGATCCTACATAATTATATATACCATTTTTTTTAAGAGAGTTATTTTCACATTATATACATATTTGTATGTACAATTATTTATATGTAATGAATAAATAAATAAATATAAATATATATATATTTATGTATTTGTGTTCTAATTAATATCTCTCGTGTTTCTTATTCAGTTATACTTGATTAAAGGTAACATTTTACACTTAAAATTAAAAAAAAAATAATAAACAAATGCACTTACCTTTTCTTTTATGTTATGTTATTTTTCCGTTAAATTTTTATATCACACTTTAATTTAAATTCATGTTAGAAAATAGTATATAAATATTAATTATATATATCATTATAAAAACACATAAACATATTTTTTTCCATTTAACATGTTTTAACTTAAAAAGATGATTTAGAATAAAATTTGTGCGCTATATTAATATGATAGTGAAAAATATTTTGTGAAAAATATTAAGGTACCTTTACCGTTTTTGTATATTTTCAAAAGAAAGTTAAGAAGATTACATTAAAAAAAATTATTTTCTCAAATATTATTTATCCCACGAATAAATAATTTATTAGCGTATTAAAAATTGTATAATTATATATAACCTTTCATTTGAGAACTCGTTTAATGGTGCTGTTACTTACACTATATAAAATAGAGTTTTAACATAGCTTAAGCATTACACATATCAGTATAATGTAATGTTTTTCAATATTCTATTTTAATATGCATATCTTCATAACGGCATATTAATTCATTACAATATTTAGTAAAAAATAGAACTTTAATAAATTTTATGTAGAAATGCTCCCTTATTTTTCGTCATGAAGAACAATTTCCTAATGTAGAAACAAACATAATAGTTCTATGAGAATATTAATCTAATATATATTCATTTCATGAAGAATCAGCGCTTTTTATTATAAAATGAAAAGTGAACTCTTGTTTTTATTAATAAATTTGATGAATGTGCATATCTTAATACGTAAATAAAAGAAAGGTATTTGAGATGATTACACTTTCTTTTTGTTTTTCTTCTAATCGTGTATTACATTATGTTGATATATAATATATAATGAATTAAAGAACAGGAATACAGTGTTTATATTAAAGCAGATTCATTTATCTAGCTACCTACTTATTTATTTATTTTCTAATATATATTATACGTAAACCTTTTAAGCTGTTATAAAGTTGTATATTATAAATTATAGAATAAGCATACATGACGAATATTTTAGTTTAATGTGTACACTGAATAAGAATTTCGAGGAAGTGCAATTTATTAAAAGTACCTGACTATATATCATCTCTTACATATATTTGTTCACTACATTTAAAATTGGTAATCAAAAAATAACTCATGACATAAGAAAAGAAATCATAATGAATACTATATGAATTAGAGAAGATGATTTGTCTAGAGAAATTTTATAATTTTTAAATAAAAAGAGATAAAATTTAATAACCAAGGTTATGATAATTGATGGTTATCTAATATGTGAGGTTTGTTAGTTAAATGCATACTTCTAATAGCTTACAGCTTTTGAAACAATTAAAAATAAAAAAAGAAAATATACACAATATTAAAATTTGAAATATATATATGATAATAATGAAATTATTGTTATAAATTTTTTAAGATTAAAGCATCCATGGTATATAATATAGTGGTGAGTTAATAACAAAAAAAAAAAAAAAAAAATTATATATTTTCGAGATTATTACATTTTATACATTATTTATACAAAAATATAGTTATAAGGAGATTAATTAAATTTAAAAGGACAAATAAAACAAAAGAAAAGCACTATCTTTTAAGTTGGTAATAAAAAACAACCAAAAGTTGTATATCTGGATATTTACTTTTACACAAATATTTTCTGTAAAAGGTAAACGAAGATTATATATATTTTGTTTAAGTAGTCACCTTTCGTATGTACTTTTATTATACAATTTATTTATTTTATAATTTCTTGCACATAATTTTTATTTGGTATCGGCAGAAAAGTATTTCGCGAAATTATCTGTCTATATCTATATATAAATATAAAACTATCTTATAACAGACGTACCACCAAAATCATTTGTTGTATACATACCAATATTATATACGATAAAAAGACAGAAATAAGGTAATTATATAAATACGTTTTTATAATGTATTTATTTGTTGTTTACTCTTCTTATATTTTAAGTTAATGCTATTATGAAGTAAAATAGGTACTTGCTGGATTATTCACATGTTTATATATAACTTATAATATAATGTACAAATCATTCTTCATTATGCATTCAGTATGAACGAATTTAATCTAATAATATACAGATTTAAAATTTTTACGTTTTACTTATATTGTCCTTTCCTATCTTACTGTAGATTTATTCATATGTTTTGTTTGTAAAAATATAATTTTCTTATTGCTCACACAAGAAATTATGCATAAAATAGCTATATTCTTATTTCATTATTTTTCCCTTAACATTTCCAGCTTTTCTTTTTAGTGGAGAGGGGGCTAAATATTTTCTTTTTCACTTTTATATGTTGCATTATTCAATTTACATAATTGTATTATTAATTAATTTAATTTATTTTCGTAAAAAATAAAAATTATTTCTATGAAAAAATTAAATTTTAAATTTTTATTTTCATTATTATTTACAACATTATTTTTTTTATTATTATTTTATTTTTTATTTTTTTTTTTTATTTTTTATTTTTTTTCATTTTCATTTGCTTCAATTTTCAGCAAAATTTGAAATTATGTATTTTGTTTACACTTTTCAATAAAAAACAAAATTGTAAGAATAACAATTCGCATTAGTTTTTAATTCTATAGTATAATGTTAAAGTAAAATAGTAATAAATTATTTATTCTTATAATTTATAATATCATGTAATATATGTTCATATTATTTGTATGTATAATTATAATAACATTATCATACATTTTTACTGTTTATCATTAAATTTAATGAAAAAAAATTTTGAATTTTTTTTTCTTTTTTTGGATGTACAACTAACATTTTAAAATAATAATTATATATATTTAAGAATATCAAGTAATATTTAAAAAATTGGTATTTTCAACAGAAAAATTAAACTAATTTTTTTAATTATTAACCGGGTGCCATATAATAAATAATTTTTTTCTTGTTTTTTTTAAAAGTACAAAAATAGAAATAAAAATGTATAAAAGGAATAAAAATGAATGGATTAACGGGTTTCTACTTTAAATTTATGCACACACTTTTAAGTATAGAAACAATTTTTTTTTAAAATTGAATTAACTCAAAGCATGAAAAATTGAAATTAATCAATACAATTAATATATATTATTCTTACATGTGTTAAAGAAGTATACTTAAGAATAAATTTTTTATTATTTTAGTTAAATATAAAAGATATATTTAGTAATGCAGAATACCTAGAGGTACCTTTTCTTGTTTTTATCATTAATGTTTATTTTATTTAATAATAGTTTTTAAAAAAAGAGTTATTTAATTTTAATTTTTTTTATATATTTTATTAGGTAAAAATAATGAATGATAAAGATAAGTAATTATAAGCGCAACCACTACATATATCAGTAATCATCGTCTCGTAAATGAAAGGATTTTGGATACACAGGATATTTTGGGCACTTTAAAGAAGTGTTATAAGAGAGAAAAGGTGTATAACATATCCCTATGTTTATTTAAAATTCTTGCTTTAAAACGTTTAAATTGGGTGTGTAAATATTCTACTAATGTAAGACATCAATTATATGCGTAATAACTGTTTTTATACTTTTTGTTTATATTATAATTTACTAGCTCCAAAAAGGAAATTTTATTAATATGGAAATAAATATATATTTTTTTAAATAACTAATGGATATATTAATTTAAATAGTATACTGCGCTTCGTAATTAGAAGAACAACAAAAACAATCTATATAATGAATTATTTTTGATATGTAACAGATCACATAGCTGAGTACATACATGAAGTATGTTTTATAAACTTTTAGAAAAAGATGTACTAACGGAATATGTAGAAGATAGGGTGAATGTGTAAGATGAAGAATGTGACAACTAATTTGTAAAAATGATTGAAAGTTTAATGACAAACTATGGTATAATGGGCTTGCATACTTAACATTTTATGAACATTTTAAGCTGATAAGCAAATTATAAGAACTGAATGTTAAAAAATATTTAGAAGTAAAATATGATAGATCAATACTAGAACATTAAACAAATATAAAATCTTATTATGAAGTATTTATAAAATATATGTCCCATTACATAAAATTTAAAAAGAAAAACGATAAATGCATTTAATTTGAATTATATCGTGCATTGAAGCATGGAAACGTAAGTACGCATTTTACGCACAAAAAAATATATATAGAAAATCAAAAAGGTGTCTATATGGAAACGGATACATTTCTCCTACGTTGTTATGCGACATTATGTTAGTAGTATTTTCAATACTGAATTTTCTGGGGAGGTTGTTTATTTTTTGGAATAATATCTTATCCGATGATATTTTATATTACACTGAAACATATAAAAATATATATATTCCGCAGATCTTATGGAAAATTTAAGTAATTATAAATTTTTTTGGGATTAGTAATATTATATTACCCAAATAACAATTATTGTTACATATTTTTTAAGTTGAGTATCAGCATAATTAAGTATTTTGAGTATTCGAGAGAAAAAACATATGTTTATTCCTAGTATGTAGACAATTTGTACATATATAATATATATGGTATTTAAAGTAATAATTAAGTTTAGATATTAATTTATTACAATTTTGTGTGATCTTCTTACCTTTTATAGATATTATTTTTATATTATTTTTTTAGGTTACATTTGCTACTTCTTATTAAAAATGTTTGCATATATATATATATATATATATGTATACTTATGTGAAAGTAATATGTAATAGTAGTTAATTTATGTACCTCTGTACACACTGATTTATAGACATAATAAACTACATTGTATTATAAAATGTCTATGAAGTGAAATTTAAAATTTTAACTATATATTTTTTATATTACTCATCTGCTTAATTTTAGTGTACAATATGGTAATATTTCTATAAGAAAAATTCTAAATTTTTTCATTTTTTAGATTTTTTAAAAACTTGCTCAAAGATGGGAAAAAAAGTGGACTTTATATGACAGAAAGGAGTAAAAATATCCAATGATAAATAATGTTTTATTTTTACGCTCTTACATCTATCTTAGTAAATGCAAGTAATTTCAAAATATGGAAATCCAGTTATGTTAAACCTACTATTCACTCGAATAGTTCATATTATATTTGTGTAATTTTTTTAAAAAAAGATAAGCTTTACATAACTTAAAATTTTATATAAAGTTTGTCAAAATATGGATTATTAAAAAATTTATTAGTTCTGTATGTTAATTACATAATGTAAAATAATGTAATCATTACCAAAAAATAAAATTTATGAGATTAATTCTGCATATGTATGTGTCATAATTACCCTTATAAAAGAAGGAAATTTAATTTTTATTTGTAGAAAGTGCCATATTTTATTTTACTTTTTTTTTGGAGTTATTTAAAATGTATGCTTTTAAAATATTACATTGTTTATCAATTTTATTGTAAATATAATATTTTAGCAAATCTTTTCCATTCAGCAAATGAAGAATAGAAAAATAACTTCATTAACAAATGGATATATTAATAAAAAAAAAATGTACAAAGAAAAATGAAATTTAAAAATAAAATTTCGTTCAAAATCGCAAATTTTTTATTATAATTTAAAAAATGAATTTTTTGTTATATAAACTAAATGTTATATTTTAACTTTTAATACTTGTTATAAATTTACAACTGGTGTGATGTTCAGCTTCTTCATTTGGAGATTTTTTGAAAAAGAAATTTCGCAGGAAAAATTTTAAATTATGAACGTTATATTTTTATCTATTTCTAAATAAGGTTTGTCATTAAAATGAAGTACTTAAAGGATAAATATTAAAAAGTAATAGAAAATACACTACAATATATAATGCCCAAACTTGGTACGCCTTATATGGTTAAAAATTAGGAGTGCACGATAGGGTTAGGAGGTAGACGTAATATAAGGTTTCTATATTTTTGAAGACAAATTTTTAAAATCAAATATTCTACCATCAATTTTATTTCTAAAAATAATAAAAAAAAAAAAAAATCGTATACTGTGTATCTTATACTTTTGATATATGAAAATGCAAAAAAATTAATAAAATACATCTTATTAAATAAAAGCAACTTTTAAGCTTCCAGCACTATACTTTTTTATAAAAATTGTGACGTTCCGATGTTTTGAGGTAGTTTTAAAAAGAACAGTGAAAAAAGGATAAAAAATATATTTATAAAAAATAAATTAGTTTTCCTTTCATGCAAAATATCTTTTTAGAGAATATTGCATCAACACACAATTATATATTAGGCTTAAAAAAAAATTCATTTTAATTTTGTATTTAACCATAAACAAGAGAATTAAAATATATATATTTTTTAATTATATATATTTTTTAAAAGAAAAACGATAAAAATATTTTCGTATCTTGGTTTATGAAAAAATTAGAAAAATTCTTATTCGTACAAATTTTTTATGTGTGAAAATAACTTTTCCAATTAAAAATGTACGTTTTCTAATAAAACAAATTATTATAAAAACCCCATAAATATGTGGGAAGAAAATTAAAATTTTTTTATAATTTAGTAGCGATTTCTTATAATTATATAATAAATTTAAATTCAATGTGCTAATAATAATAATTATATGTCACATACACGACATTTTTAACGGAACAAAAATGTAAAAAAAACTTTAAAATGTGAATTTATTTTGAATAATTTTATAGAAAATTTAAAATTAAAAAAAAAAATTTTTTGTTCTATTATCTTATATTTAAAAATATTTTTTCTATTATATTTTATTTTCTATTCATTTTATTATAAAATTTTTAGAATTTAAATTAATCCTAAAAATAAAATGAAAATGGGTACATTAAGAATTATTACGTATTTTTTTTTATGATATCGTAGTTTTATTATGATGCTTAACCCCACTTTTTTATTTTTTTATGCATATATTAATGAAACATAGATTTCTTATTTTTACAGTAGAATTTGCCCATATATGAGATTTAATATTTTGTCTTTATTCAAAATGGTATTTTTTATATTGAAGAAATTAAAGAGCATAATTTAAATCCTTGAATTATGTAATAACATATAAAATCATAATTTTTTTTTGTTCTACCAAAAAAAAAAAAAACAAATATTAATGCGTTAATAGTAATATTATATATGCCTATTTTTAAATGTTAAATTCTTTATTTCTTTACATTTTATTTTAAAAATACATATTTTGATTATATATTGTTATTATTTCGTAATAGTACTAATTTATTATTGATATAATTGTAATTAAATAAATAAATGATTGCATATTTTATTGAATTTATAGTAAATATATTATAAATGAGTATATGAAAATGAACTTCATAACATATTATAAGATGATAAAACCCATAAAATTTAAAAGAAAAAAAATTTTTATTTTTTGTTAAAGATTAAATTATTTTGTTTTTAATTTTTATAATGAAGGATAATACTATGAAACAATTTCTACATTTTTTTTTATTTTTAAATTCAAATTTGTTTAGTAATTGCATTATAGAAATTTTTTCTTTTTTGTTTGGTAGAGAATTATTAGTAGTACTGATGAATTAAAATTAATAAGAATATGTTTTACATTTTTAATAATTATTGTTTTAGTAATATAATTATGTAACTTAAATAGGAAAAAATTTTTAATTAAATGCAATTTTTTCCTTTTTACGTGAATATTTATATAATAATTATATTTGTACGAGGGATCTAAAATGTCTTAAATTTTAAAATAATAGAAAAAAAAAATGACCAAAAAAAAATATAACTCAACAATCATTGAGAGTTATCAAAGGAGCTACCAAATAGATAGAAACTCTATTATTAAAAAGGATTCAGAAGATTTAAAGAAGTATCATATGGAAGATAAAACGAACAAAATATTCTTTATTTTTATTAAAGTTATTACTGTTGTTTTAATTTGTTCATCTAATTATGATGATGAAGTAATATGATAATTTTAGTAACACATAAAAATTTTTACGTAATTTCTTAAATGTATATTTTCCTTTTAAAACAAATATTATATTAATATAAAAATAAATGTTTTTGTTTGACATAATTGTTCATTATAATTTGTATAGGCTACGAACGATGGTAAATCATGGTTTAAGAAAACAAATTTAAATAATGAATTAAATGTAAGATGTAACAGAAAGTTAACTGAAGGAATCTCAGATATTGAAAAAAGATATGAATATATAAACGAACAACTAGAAAGGTTGTTGAAATATGATGATAATTCCCTTTTAAAAAACTTAAAAAGATTAAAAAATAATTCCACTTTTAAAAATGAATCATGCGAATCATTAGAAAATGATCATTTTAAGGATAGTTATAATAATAAATCTATGAATAAGGATAATTTGGAAAACAGACATATTCTTGATAATAATAATAAAAAATCATCTAAAACATCTAAATATTATGGAAAATATGATGATATATCTTCTGAATTTTTAAAGTATAAAAAGATTTCTGATGATGAATTTAATAAATCAAAATCTGGTGATCAATTTAAGGAAGGAATAAGTGTAATGGGAAAAAACAATATAAAATTGGTTAATCAAGATAATGCGTTAAGGTACTATAAGGAATTTAAAAATCAAAAAGGTAAATCAAAAATGGACAATGATTTTGAAAATAAATTTAAAAGAACAAAACACAATGAAGATGATGACACAGAAGATTATGAATTTAGACATAATGACAATTCTGTTTGGGAGGTTGAACCATTAAAGCATTACGATGAATTTAAAAGTCAGGTTGATGAATCAAAATTTGATGAAGATTTTAAAAATCAATTTGGTGAAAAAAAACATAAAGAAAATGTAAAGAATCTATCATATAATTTTGAAAATAATGATGAATTTGGCAGTGAATTTGATACTTTAAATGATAATGAAAATTCGAAGAAGCAATTTGATGAATTTAAATATAGCCTTGATGACATTAGAAATCATAATGAGTTAATAGAGAACGGGAGCTCACCTAAAACATTGGATGAATCACAATGCGATATTGACTTTAGTGCTGAATATAAAACGATAATGAAACATGCTAATGATGATGACAAACGACATGATGCAGTAAATTATTATAAAGAGTTTAAAAAAGAAGTTGATAACTCAATACTTGAAGAGGGCTTTAAGAACAACGTCGGTAGAATAAGACCAGATAATAAGGATAGCATACAACTTAATAAACATAAATCTAATGATAATGATAAGAATCAACCAAATAAATCAAAAACTTATGATAATGAAGAGAACGGTAGTAATAATTCGCAATTTAATGATAATGATAGGAATAAATATAATAAACCCCAAACTGATAATACTATTAATAGGCAATGTGATAGGTTAAGAGATGATATAAATTATGAAGATGGAATTGATGCATCAGAAGCTGATTCTGAGAAGCCATCAACTGAATTAAAAAAGGATGATGTTTCTGAGAAACGTTATGAGGCATTAGAATGTACTGAAACTGATTTTAACGATCTGTATGATTCATTAAAATATGAGGATGGTGAACTTGAAAATTTACAATCCACGTTAAAAAATTATAATAATTCGGACAAACAACCGGATCATTTAATGAAATCTGCCAAATTAAAGAATGAAGGTAAAACAGTGAAAACATCAGATCATTTAAATAGTCCTAAGCGTAGTGGAAATTCATATAATATAATAATAAGAGGGGATACTAAAAGGGGAAAACGAATAAAAGAACCAATGTATGAAGAGGATAAAAATTGTAAGTTTAAAAAAAAAAAAAAAATTCTTGTTTTAAGAGCTTACGATTTTATAAAAAAATTAGATTCAAATTTTGAATTACAATTTATATATTTATTGAAACGTCATAAACCAAGTGATTTGTTTTTGGTTAAGGGTGAAACAGGAATTACAAAAATATTATATTATTTGAGCAAATATAAAATAATTATCCCAATTTTTGTATTACCTTTCGTTGCTGGTGCGCCTTTGGTGACAGGTAATAAAGAACTAGCGTTCGGTTTAATATGTGTACTTATTGTAATATTAATTTATTATAATATTAAATTACTGAAGTGCCATAGAATAAAAAGGATTTTAAAAAAATTTAGTAAAAGTAATAATTTTAAAATATAGTATCTTCGTAAAAGAATTGTATTTTTAATTTTATAAAATTAATATAATTTTTTGAGTGCCCTTCGAATTATATTTATTCGAGAATAAAAAATAAATAAAACCTATGATTTAATAATAAATTTTGGATTATTTATAAACATATATATATATATATATATATATATGTATATATATTTCTTTAAAACAGTTTAACATTTTTGCTAATTTAAGTAGCTTATTTATTGCGCATTCATTTATAACAAAATATACTCTCAAAAATATTCTAGTTTTTCTTTTTTCGTAAAATTTATGTGTACAATTTATATGAAAACTACTGATAAAGTATCATATATATGTATATCTTTGTAAATATATGAATTTACTTTTATAATTGAAGTATTAATGCTTTTTATCTTTTAAAAATATACATGACTGCTTTTGTTTTCAATTTTTAAGATCTTATTTTAACCAATAATTAATGTATTCTTTAGAAAAATACATGATTGTTTTTGTTTTTAATTATTAAAATCTTATTTAAACTAATAAATAATCTTATTAACATTTTTATTAAATGAAGTGTAATTTGTATTCTGTAGTAAATTTATTAAAAGAAAAAAAGTTTATATTTTTTATTGTGTATTCGTATTTTATAGCCACTATAAGTAGGTGATAGTTCTTTAAAGTGATTCAACTCATAGGATATTTCATTTGATATATAGTACATTTATTAATATTTTATATAGTTTTTAGAGTTTCCCAAATATCCCTTTATATTATTTTTTATGTTTGTTATATATTCTTTGCTTTTAAGAAAGATACATAGACGTGTCTATTATTATGTTATGTACCCTATTTTATATCTTTAGGACAGTTGTAAAATTTTCAAAGATATTAACTTTTATTTATTTTTCTAGTTTTTTATTATTTTATTATTTTATTTCTTGATTGTTCTATGTGTAATTTTTACATTAGAAGACTACTTATATATATTTGTCAGGATAACAAGAATACTATTTCATTCACTCTTGATATTATAAATTTATTAGATGTTGTTACTCTATTTTGTAAGTAATGTTATCCAATTTTGAGTGTTTAAAATATAAGAGAAAATTTTTAGAATACCTCATTCCTTTTTGTTCGTGCATAATATTACATAAATTTTTCTTATATTGTCTAGATTTGTGTAAAGGTGATCAAAGGAGAGTAATACTATTAAGCCTAAAAAAGGCAAAAATAAATTATAATTATGTGAAAATATATGTGTGATGATTTTAAATTAATATGAATATAAAACATCGAAGATATGTAATAGGGTAGCTTAATGAAAGCAAAAATATAATTATATTACGGATATAGATTACAAATAATAATGAGTTATACAAAATAACTAATTATTAATAATATGCATATTTAAAAAAAAAAGTATTAAGTATAGTAGTATAATAATATCCAATAATAAGAAAAATGCTTTTTAATATTTGTGATAATCTATTACATGGAGACAGACACGAATAAATAATGAATATTAAGTTCAGAAATATATTATGAACTTCTGATTATAAGAGTGAACTATCAGCGTTTTTATAAAAAAATTCCATATGTAATTAATAGAAGTAGATGAATACGTTCTGGTGTGAATAAATTATCTATAATTATTAAAAAGTTATTTGTACAAATTCCACATCAAGGAATATACAATAAAAAAAAAAAAATAAAATAATGAAATTTATGGAAGAGAGGAAAAACGATCATCATAAAAACTTATTCATCCTTAGAAAATAAAATGTTCTTTTTTTATAAATATAAGTTAAAATAACAAAAATAAAAAGAATTAATAATCTCTAAATAAATTATATAGAATATCTTGTATTGTAATTCTTAATTATTGTTATCAGTAGAAAATTTATTTACAGTTATTATAGTTTAAAAAGAAAAAATAAATATAATAATTGTGCTATATTCCATATTTTTTTAGGTTATTTTATTTATTTTTTTTTTTATCTTGTGATTTGTGTTGAACAGTGTAAAGGAAAAAAAAAAAAAAACAGGAATAATAAAGCTGATGTTAAACGAGAAACATTAATTAGTTAAATTTTTATATGTGTATAATTGGAAATATATTAAGGGATTGAAATAAATATAATAATTTAAATACAATTAAGAATATAGTTATTTTTAAAGAGAAAACATTGGTAGAACTAGCTAATAATTCCATAAAGGAAATAGTACAAAAGATATACAATTCTAACTATTATAGAAAAAAGTATACAAGTATAATTAAAAAATTAATTTTAATAATATTTAATTAACAACATAAATCATAAAATAATTAATATGTTTTTTGATATTGTAATGCCCTTTGGTTATCATTCATAGACAGAGGAAATAATGTTACAAGTTTCTTAATCACTTTCCTTAAGCATGTTTTAAACGAAGTCACGTGTATTTCTAAAATATAAAAAAATGATAACGATATTTAAGCACTTATGTATTAATATTATTTATTTAAAAACGCTTGCTTCGACATTTGGTTTTTACGTATTTATTTATTATTACATTTAAATTAGAAATTCTTTGTTATATGTTTTGACCGACTACCAATGATCATTTAAGTTCTAATCATGCATTTTATAATAAAGCGAAATATATAACAATAGCAAAAATTAGGATAATTCTGAGGAGCTCTTTTATATTTTACATAATGAATACAAATGGGATTAAAATGTTAAAGTGTCAATGTATGTGAGATATCAAAAACATGTTAAAACTGAAAAAAAAAGAAAAAAAAATAATAAATATAAATATATATTTATATAGTTACATAAACCCAAATTAGAATGATAAAGAGAATCATTCAGACAATTCAAAAACCTTATATAATTACACATAATACAAAGTAAACATAATTTTGTTATGTAAAATATTTTACACATTACTTTAGTAATTTTTGCTACATTATATCAAATATTGTAAGATAAATAAAATTTTAGTAATTAGTTTATTGTATTCTAAATGTATCATGATGATAGAACCTTTGAAATATTACCATTAATGTGATTTTTTCGTTGTACAGTTTAATATGTTTTTTAAAATGCCTATTTAGTTTCTTCGTAATGGAATTATTAGGTTATATATTTAAGTATTAAGTACTATTATTACATAAGCCTTAAAAAAGAACATAAATGTACACGTTATAGTATCTTCAAATAATTTGTAAAACTAAACACTATTAGCCACAATATTTAAAGGAATGTATTTATATACCCATAACATAAATGAATATGTGAAAATAGAAAAATGCAGAAACATGTATGACAAAAAAAAAAAAAAATTCATTAAAAATAGCTATTTCTACTAATAAAAATAGGTTTTACAAGTTCGCTTTTATTGAGTAACAAATGTAATGAAGCAGAATATATTATATCAAGAAAAATGAAGAAAAAGAATATTGACACATTATATATAAAGTATAATAATATAGGAAAACTAGATATGTACAAACCTGCTTTTATAGGTGTAAAAAATGAAATGAGGTAGTTTTCTAAGGTTTAAATTAGTATAAACAAATTTATAAACTTTAGAATGGAAATAATGCATAAAACCAACTGAATGGATACATTGTAAATGAGTCATCATCCTTGTTATGCACATACTGATATATTATTATTTAAGGATTATCATTAAATAGCAAAAAATGAGGAGGTGTATTATTTTAAAATATAGGTTAAATTATGTAAATTTGGATGTCTGGCAAATTAAATTTAGAAAAGTTTACATCAGTACAAAACGGAAGGTACTCAATAGTTGTAAGAATTAAAATTTTTTTTAAAAAAAATTTAATATAAAACGAATTAACAACTTATATAAAAATACAATTTTTTTTATTTGTATGGGTATACAAAATAATTAATGCGTCGTTACATAAAATGTGATCTTTTTTCAGTAGTGTAATTATGAAATTAAAAATTATCGTCGTACAAATAAAGAGTACATCTCGTTAACGTTATTAATATGTTTTTAACGCATATTATGTAATTAAAAATGTTTATAGAATTAAAACATATTAGAAAATACAACTACGGCATTTATTATATCGTAAATAAAAATTATTAGAATATTAATAGGAATGAATGTATTTTTGATAGAATGAAATTAAAAAACATAAATGTTAGGCACATAAATATGTAAGCAAAAGAAAAGATTGAAGTAAATGTATATTTCCTGCAATATCAAAAAAAAAAGAAAAGAAAAGAAAAAAAAAAGAAAAAAATTTATAATTATTTTTCAGTATATTTTTAAGAGTTCAGAAAACATATATACAATAAAAAATTGTTTCGATAATTTTATTAAGGCATTAATTTACATGCATAGATAATAAAGAGTTGCAAAGTAACACATTTAAGAGTAACAACAATAATGCATATACGCTTAAGTAATAACTTTTTACTAAAATAACGTGTTATGCCAAATATTTTTAGTAAGTTCTTGTGTTCTCTTTCATTAATGTATAATTTATGATTTTAATACAAGATATACAATATTTACACGTATATAATACACATATTATTTCTTTATTATATAATGTAAAATAATAAAGTGTACACTAACTAAAAAAACCAACAAAAATTACGTACATAAAATATTTTATAACCTTATATTGTATGTATATGCTGTATGAGTGTCGAATGATTTATATATATAAAAATAATTATAAAGAGTACAATTTTGTTTTACTCATTATAATAATAGTACGAAGCATATAATAAAATATGTAGATTAAGAATATATGTGTTAAATGTTTCTAGTAAAAATAATTTTGTACCCATACTGTATAAATAATATATTTGCAAAATGTAGTGTAGTAATGTAACAATATACTTATATTTTGTAGTTAATGAATTTTTTAATAATTTTACTTTTGCGCTCATTGTAAATTCAAAAAGAACTATTAGAATTTAAATTATTATGATTAGTATATATAAACCTTATTTAATTAGACCTTTACTTTTATTCATATATACTAATGAGACGAACATTGTACTTATATAAATAAACCCACACAGTACTGTACTTTTATAACATATTCACTTTTATTTTTTTTCATTATACTTTTTAAATGTATTATTTAACTTACTTATCCACTTTTCTTTAATTTTTTCCCGATATTCTGTCCATAATTTTCTTTTCATATATATGTACCTTTGAAATTCCCACCTTGCGCATAAATCTTCACCTGCGAAAGTCTTTATATTTTTAAAATCAGAATGTCCTTTTTTCAAGAAAGCTTCTGTCATTTTAATATTTATATTTTTCCATGTTTTCTTTTCATAATTGATTGGTATTTTGTAATCGCTTGCTAATGATTTACAGTACTTTAGTGTGTCTCCTTGCATACGAATATATTTTTTTTTTTCATGATTATACACAAAATTCCAAACAAGATACATAGTTTTGGGATCCACGGGTCCCTTTAAATTATTTATTTTTTCATTTAATTCTTCATCTGTTACATCTTCACATTTTTTTGAATTACTACATTTAAATAGGTTTTCATTTTTTTTAAATGTTTCATGATTCCCTATGTTTTTTTTCGAGAGATAATCTTTTATAAATGTATTTTCCATTTCATCGATCTTTTTAGCTAATTTTTTAGAAGCAGTATCTTTTTCTTCATGGTGCGATGAGAAAATTTCCTTCTTCTCTAGACTTGTTGCGTTATGATTTTTGATTCCCCTTATTAGCAAGGGATTGTATTTATACAATATCCTTGAATGTCTATTTTTTAGCTGCAGTTGCAAGTATAGGTTCCCTTTAGATATATGGATATACTACAAAAAGCGTAACGTTAAAAAAAAAATGAACCGTTTAAAAAATACCGTCTACATGTTAATTTAAATAGGTTAAAATAGTGGTGGGAAAAAACAATATACATATTTATATATATATATATATATATATATATATATAGTGATAAATTTAAAAAATGTCATACTTGTAATAAAAGATAAAACAAAGACAGAAGTAATGCACTAAAAAAAGAGGTAGAAAAAATATATGCTGTAACGTTTTTGTTTTTAAATTTTGTTTCCTTATTATTTAACGTTTTTTTAACATAATTTTTCCTTTTTTCTATATTCCAAAATGGAGGTGTTATGGTTAAAACCGAATTCGTTTTTTTGGTATAATTCTCCATTTTTTTTTTTTTTTTTTGGATATTATTATAAAATATGATGAATAAATATTTTATTTATGAAATATATTATTAGTTTATTTTTTACTTAAAGCTATAAAACTATTATTGTGTTATACTGTATTTGTCATTGTTTGACCACATTTTATAGGACTAATTTTCTTCAATATAGATAAAACAAAAACCAAAAAGTGCATATAAAAAAAAAAAATAAAATTATACCATATAAAAGAAAAAATAAAGAAAATGAAATATCCTATAACAAATGCTTTAGTTAAAACTAAAAAAATGCATTATTAAGTTTAAACTATTATATATATATTAATAACTAAAACTATAAAGTGAAGACGTTTAAAAAACAAACAAAAAAAAGGAACAAAATTTTTTCTTCTTTTTTAAATTAAATATTCTGAAAGTATGCATTCATAATTAGTAGTAATAAATTATAAAATTATAAATTCGATTCAACAAGAAAAGTTTAATATAATTATTATTCAAAAATAAAATATTTTTCGGTATTCTTATCTATATTTTAATTGATACATATAAACAATTAATAATTGTAAAAAAAGTAATTTGCACCCATGTCCATTTTTTTTTTTTTTATTACATAAAAAAATTTGTATACAAAAAAATAATGTTATGTCAAAAAATTAATAATTTATACACATATATCAATTTAAAGAAATTTGTTAGAATAATTTTTGTTAATTATATATTTTTAATTTTTGCATTTATATATTATTTTTTGAAATTTCTTTTTTCTTTTTTCATTTATGTTATTAGAACATTAAATTTTATTTCGTTATAGTAGTGATGTGCATATTTAATTTTTAACAGTTCTTTTAATTTTTCAATTTTATTTATATTTTTCGCTCATATTTATATCTAAGAAAAGAAAGAAAAATGAGAAGTGTTAAATAGAAATAATAAAATTTCCGTAAAAATATGAAATATACAAATTAAATACTGTAAACTAAAGATAATAGAAAGGTCCAAAGCATTTTAGATTTAAATGATATACATGTAATATATAAATTATCACATTAAAATATTTTTTTTATGAATACCTGAAAAAGGATTTAAACAAATATTATCATAATATTATTTTATAATATTAACTTTTTTGAAAACATATACCAATTACATAATACAGAATTATTATTGTGTGGAGCTATCATAATTATAAAGTGTACTACATTTCTCATATACTTTTTATATAAGCTTACAGAAGGGTTGCTTTTATAATAGTTTATCTATATTTAAAACTGGAGTAGTCTGACTGTTATTCGGGTACATATCATTATGTAAAAATATTTGTAAGGAAAATATCCTAAACATTAAAGAAAGCCAAAAATGTTTAAGCTTCAACGTAACTATATATGTAATAATAAAACGTTTACTTAGTAAATAATAAAATATGTGATTCAATACTAGATAATTAAAGAATTATATTTATACAATTGCTAAATTTAAAATTATATATATAAACTTCTTAAAGTGTTACTGCTGAACAATAATGTAAAAATATATAATAAAAGAAAACTGTTTAGATGTTTCTTAATGTAATGAAATATTTAAAAAGATTGATTAATTTTTTAGTAAGGAAATACATATGTATATTTATTTTTCAAGTATTTACAAATTGTACATAATATTGTTCTGTTAAGAAAACAGTTAAAAATTTATATCTGAGTTTTATTTGATCCATGTTATATAATTACACATCTTACTTTTTTTGTTGTGCATGTGTGAAAGTTTACAAGTTTTTATGAATTATATTTTCTACAGTTGAATTCGTAAAATAAATGGAAGAGCACAAGGTTGATATATATATCAAATTTAAGGTCTTATCTTATGTGCAAAACGTGAAATATACATATATTATTTAAATGTGAACAAATATTTAAGTATTAATTTATAAGATACAATGTGCATAAAAATAAATTGATTTTTAGGAATTGACAAAATTGATGTACATAAATAATATATATTACAGTAAAACAAATTCTTAACTGATGAGATATTGGTTAAGTACAAATGTTCTATAGTTTAAAGATCCCAAGAAATATACATTTACGTAGTAAATTACAAAATAATGATAATTGGACTGAATACTTATATTAGTACTAATATATTTACTTAATAAATAATTATACGGAATATAATAAAAATTATAAATATATAATAATAAAAACTCAAATAACTTTTTAAAATGGAAAAATAAAAATTACGATATGCTTTGTTAAAGGGAAATACATTACATTATACAGTTATATTATATGTCCTTTTATATATTACTTAAAACAAAAGTTTATCATTCATTATCATAATATTACAAAATAAAAATTAAATAAAAAGACATCGTTTTTAACGAACGTATTTTTTATATAATTATTCAGAATTAACAATATTAATATTTAAAAATTAAAGGTTCTGCTCATATTAGTGGACATGCAAATTTATGAAAAAATAATTCAGATAAAAAATGAGAAATATAAGTTCAAAAGTTACAAATGCATTATTTTAACATATATTTTTCCTTTTATATATAGATAACCAAGATTACTTAAAAATTACTGTACTGATTTTACAGATTTATAAGAGTATCTTTTTAGTATGCTGCTTTTGTTTATATTTATAAAGATGACAAAAACTCTTGTAAAAATGAAACTAATAAACTATAATTTTGTTAATTTGTACAAATAAGATCATTTCATTTAAAGACTTATTTTACAAATAAGTATCAAAGTATATATGAAAAATACAGGAAATAAAATAAGTAAAATAACGGATAAAAGACTAACATCCATATCTACAATAAGTTGTAAAAAATATAAGCAACAATATCGATAATAAAAACGAAGAAAACACTCTAACTCTTTTAATAAAATATAAACGTTTTCTAAATTTATTTTCATGTTTAACAAAATAATCTTTCGCATTTGGAACAATTTTCAATTAAGATAATAATTGTAATTCAAACTAAGAATTGATTTTAATTAAAAATTTTACGTTTCTTATATTTAGGTTTTTCGCCTAAAGTTCCATAAGAACTTAAAGCATTAAAAGATGACTCATATTTTTTATGTTGTATTATTCATTTTAAAATACATATGTTTTTTTCTATCATATGATATATTATAACTATGTTATTATTTTAATGAATCAATTTTTATGCCAAAATTATTACACTATATTAAAACTATAAAATGTTTGTCAAAACAGTAACAACCGTTTAATATGTGAAACGCTTTTTCAAAATTAACACTAAAATAGAGTGGCTCATATAACTTTTCAAAAAGGACATAATAACTAAATGTCCTAATTAGCTTCTCAAAATTATAATACTGTATAATGTATTAATATATTTTTCAAATATGTCGTTATTCAATAACTCATTATAAGGTTTTCGAAAAATGTATTACATATAAATGTATTTAATTATTTCCAAATTATTATGATGTTATTAAAATAAATATATTATTTTTTCTTTTATAATTGCATATGCTGTTATTATATATTATTCCTTCCATAAATAATCTGCTAATTCTTCCATCTATGCGCTATTTGGATTTATGTTCTTATTCCAAATTTAATTAAAATATAATGACTCAAAATAAACAATCATATATTTAAAAAAATAAATTCATTTTTATATGGATAAAATTTTCCTTTTATAAGGAAAATATAAAATAAATTAAAAATATAAAATTTCTTAAGTATATTTCACATTTAATCTCATAAAAATATTCCCATATGAATATTAAAGGGGTAAATATTGATATATTAATTGTAAGGGAAAATAAATTATTTTTTATATTTGTTCTTCTTTAAAATTACTAAGTCTTTAGCATATAAATATAATTTTAAATAAATGGCACTTTTCTCACAATATTTAATAATATTTTATTCATATTCTTTAACTCTATAAATTTTTAAAATTTAAATTACTCTGAAGCTACGTTAAGTATAATTATAATGTATAATACTGTATCAAAAAACAAATATATATATATATATATATATATATATATATATATATATATATATAATATTTATGTATATATAAAAGAATTACGTTTATAAATCCGTGTAATACTATCTACAATTTAAATATAATAGTATTCATTAAATATTATGAATATAGGAATAATTATATAAGAGTAATTCAAATTATTTTTGAGAATAAATTATTTCAGAAAAAGAAAAAATAACATGCGCATTGACATTTTTGTTTTTTCTTAAGGTGTGCATTAATTTAATAAAAAATGATAATATTTGTTGTCATTTTATACATATATTAAATTAGGAAATTATGTTTTTTAAATTCCCTTGCAGCATTAATAGTAAGTTAACTTTCTAAAAACTTTTCCAACGTTATATTTAATATAATGTTTTTTAAAACTATTTATGCTAATATTATCAAGAAAGTCATATAAATTATACAATGATAATAATAATCCCTTTTAGGCGAAGTGCATAATAATGTCACATTATAAAAATGGCATATATTTTAATTTAAAATTATTAATTAAAATTAATGAAAATAAAATATTAGCTATTTAATAAACATTTGTTTCAATGATATATTACAAAATACACATTTATTTTTTAATTTTTTTAAAGAACTTTAACAAAATATATTTATATTAAGGATTAGATATGTGTGTCTATACATAAATACAATAATTCCAAAACTATTAATGTAAAAAAGAAAAAAAATGTTAAAACCATAAATTTTTATATTCATATTTTTTTTTTATAAGCATTTTTGTATTCCATAAGGAAAATTTAATTATAATAATAAAAATAAATAAATAAATAAATATATATATATATAAATAAACGATGTTATAAAAGAAAATATATTTATAATTTTAAATCTCTAGGTAAATCTTTTTTCATGCATATCTGTTAAAATGCACAAATTATTATTAGGAAATATACATATAAAAAATGAAAATTTTCCACTATAACTCTAGAAAAAATTGAATTATGGCTCATGGAACCTTAGAAAAGAAAAATGAATAACCAGTAAATATGAAAAAAATTATTCATACAGTGAATTTAATGAACATTTAGACATAATAACAAACAGCATATTAAATTTTTTTCAATGGTCATTCAAATATTAATATTTTTTTGTATTTTCTTAAACAAATGTTAATATTATTATAGTTTGTGAATTTTTTTTTTCATGTATATATATATATATATATATAGGAATTCGAATAATTAAAACCCTCTTCTAATTCTTTTAATGCATTTATAAGTGATCATGCTTTAATACGTTTAATTAATCCATTTATATGAATCCATACGCGGATAATTGTATGCTAATGAATGAATAATTATAGTAGACCTTTTGTTCCATAAATTATATTTGTAATGCCAAATTATTAATGAATAATGGAGATATAATAATGTATAAAATGTTGGTAATTTGTTTTTCCGCGCATAATATTGCATTAGAACGAAACTTGCTGAGGACCATCTGAACAGCGTAAAATTGTTATTTACCCTTGGGCCACGATGATATACAATTTGTAAATTTCGTAATATTAATGATATTCATTGAATTATCATAGAAATAAAATGTCTTCATACGTACATACACAAATATCAATTCATGATAATGATAATTTTGATTTACAAGTAGATAATCTTCCATAAATTTTTTGTAGTGATAAAATTATTATTAGTTTAAAATATTTATTCATATAATTCTACAAAATTGCTATATATATATATAATCTCAGAAGATTATCCAAATTTCATATAAGAAAGTATAACAAGGATTTAATAGCCATGTTTGATTCTGGAATTCATGCAATTTTAAATGTTTCCCATTTTCATGAACATCACATATAAAGCGGGGGGTTAATACTAAATTTTATACAAAAACAATTATTAATTTTAATCCATATTAACTTTTAAATTAACTTGAGATTAATTTATAATGGAAAAAGCATATATATCACAAAAGTTCAAGTGCATTAATGACCCTTTAACTATATTAAACAATTACCATTATTATTTATAGCATAAATCATATATGAAATTATTAATGGAGAAAATTTTTCATTTTTGTAAGTTTTTACATAAGATAATAAAATATTTTAAAATAACTTATATTAAAGAACATGTAATATCCGTAATTTCCAACTTTTAATAAGAAGTGTGAGCGCATTTTCATAATACCTTTTATCCGAATGGTCCATATACTGTATAAACAAGACGTGCCATTACGAAAAAAAATAATATATATATGCACAGTAATAGTACTATTTATTATGTACTCATGCAATACATATAAATTATGTGCAACGAATGAGAAAAAATAAACTAGATAAAATAGTTACAATAATAAAAATGTATTAAGGAAATAACACGAATATATCTCTCATAATTTATATTTTAAATATAAACATGATGTTTCACAAATAGTCTCAAAATTAGGTATCAAAATATTAGCACAACAACATATAAATCTCCAAAAATATTTTTCGTAATATGGATACTTATTTATGATTATATTATTAAAACCCTTTTTTCTTGCGTTAACTGTACCGTATAAATTGAAAAAAGGGAAAATATTCATTCATTAGTTTTATAATAGACCGCAAAACATAAGTGTGAAATTCCATGAGAAAATTTCATATTATTATGTTTTTCTGCTATAATTGTTATGTTTATAAATTCGTTTCTACTATTATATAATAGTAATCTCCATCTTATATAAGTATAAATATTTTGTTTTTATATTACTTATGTTTTACGAAAATTAAAATGTTGTGTCTGCACGTCCATCTATAAATATGTCAATGTGTAACTTTAAGCTGTTTTCTTTTTATAATTTTTGTTTTAAAATAATTTAGTAACATCCTTCATATTTTCTAAATAACAAAAATATTTTATTCTTTCATTTAAGGTACTGTAAGCTGACCCAAATAACAATGGGGAAACAACCGCCCATTATGGGAGAAAGATACATACTTTGAATATATATATTTTCCAGTTATACAAATATTTATAATTTTTTCTTTTTTTTTTTGAGAAAAAATTGCAAAAAAAAATTTTTACATTAAACTATAATATGATTAATTTATGTATTTAGAATGTGTATTCTTGAATTCTAATTAATGTACTTTAACTATAGTTCCTAATCCATAAATAATTAATATGTAAAATTTATCTATATATTTTTAATATTGCTATTACTTTTTTACAATTTAGTTCGCTGTATATTTATGTATGTATGTATATATATATATGTAAAGTAGTTATTAATTATTAAGAAATAGAAGAAAATAATAAAATAATAATAATAACTCAAACAACTCTTCAATCATTGAAACCTTAAATTTTTAGTTAAAAATGTAGTAACTGTAAATGAAATGTAGGAAAAGTGTTCTATCAAAGAAAATTCTATGTTTCCCATTTTCTGTAAATTTTTACATTTATGCTTTTAAATGGGGTATGCAATTAATAAAACAGTTTGGTCTAACAATAACATTTCAAAAGATTCTTTTTTTTTTTTTTTTTTTTTTTTTTGCTTGTTGCCTTACGTCCTATTTTTAAAAGTGACATTTGTTTATTGTGTAAACAAATATATTTGTAAATAATAAATATTTAAGTTGTTTTTTTATAGAATTTTTAATGAATGTTTGGATGAATAGCATACTGTTTATAAAAAAATAGGTGTAAGAACTTATCGATTTCTAGCAAAACAAAAAATAGAAAAGCATTGAAATATTATAGGATTAAAAGATGGAGTACCAAATGATGGGTTATACAAAAAAAAAAAGATTCATCAAATCGTAAAAAAAGTAACCAAAGAAAAAAATAAAATATCATTTGAAAGTTCTTAATATAATGCAGAAAGGCATAAATGAGATAGGAAAAGTAAATCTTTTGTATATAACATGGGAGATCCATATTTTTATACAAGAACATCCAAGAGAAGTAATTATATAAAGTTAGAGATTTTATGAAAGCCGATTTTATGTTTTTAACAAAAAAGTTACAATTTTAAGAAGGCTTATTTAATGCTATAACTATTTTCCTTGTACCAATTATGATACTACTAAAGGTTGTAATATATTTAAATTGTATGTAATGGTATAAATATTAACAAATTTTTATTAACGACATCTCATTCATTCAATATAGGATTAGTAATATGCACGTTTATATTTATGGCAGCGATTATTTATATATAGAAAAAAACTGTAATATGTAGTAAGTTGGTACCTTTACAAAAAATAAAATGAGTGATTCTATGCTTCTTTACGTAAAGTACTAATTTATTAGTGGTAAGTTCTGTAATTTTTTTAGTGATATACACGAATAAAAAACATATCTGTAAATACGTAGGTTTCATAAGTCACCTGCATGTGCATAGCCTTTTTGGTCCGAAGCAGTAAAAAAATAATCTTTTAATTTTTATGTTCATTTGAATAATTTAATATTTTTTAATTTGTATTTTAAATTATTCTCTGAGCTTAATACAACATTGTGGTTTTACATTTACATTTTTGTATATAACTAGATTATTATGAAATATATCTATCCATTAAAATAAATGTAAAAAAACGAATTTCACATAATTTTATTGAATTTGTATGGAAATTTATACTGCAACTGTAAAGAATGTTACTTTCTATTTTTTTATTTTCTTCTAGTCTAAAATGACTATTTGTTACCATAATTAAAAAAATGTTTTATTATTTTTAAATTAAAGATAAATGCGTCTTGTTTTGCATATGAATGAACAGAGTGAATGAATATCGTTATGCTGTAATATTATGTTTTGCTTAGTTTAAATATATATAACAAGTGTATTTTACGTTGCAAGAGTATTATCATCATACATTTAATTTTACTGGAAATTTATATGAGATAAGAATAAATTTAAAAAAAGGAAGCCAGAGGACTACAATAAATTAACGCATACATGTTATTTCTTATAATATATATGATAATTTTTATCAATTTTGCTTTAACGTCTTTTTATTATTAGGAAAAATTTTGTTTAATTAATACTAAAAATGTTATGTAAGACACAAAAAGGTATTCAACATTTATATTATTTTAAAAAGAAGATAAAAAATAAACGTCTTTTTTGCTTATTTTTATTATGCTTTATACTGTAGTAGATTTATTAATACTATTTCATGATACATATTCTTATACTTTACTATTTGTGGTTAATATTAGGTTCAATAATACATATGTATCGAAGAATTTTACTTTTACTTTATTTTTAATATTTTTTTTAACCTGGTTTACTATATATTATCTTACATTTGTGTATAATAAAAAGGTTCTCAATATTCAGCAAATAATATTGGTTATTTTATATATATTTGTTGTAGATCGTATTCTATATTTATTTATATTAAAATATTCATTTTATGTAGACTTAATAATTTAACTTTTTTTGTCTTTTTTGAAGAAACTTACAATAATTAAATAAATGTAAATTTATATGAACTACGAATACGTTAACTAAGTTTTGAGCATATTATATTAATTACTAAAAATTAATGTCCATTAAATGCTACAGTTGCATTAAAAATATATCATCATAAAAAAATACTTAAATGAAAATAGATATAACACTCATTTTTGTGATTAATTATATAACTTTATGTTGACAAAATTCAGAAAATCTACTTGTAAATGTACAGGTAAAAACACATAATAGCTTCATGGTAAATATCATTGTAAACTTGTTAATTCAAACAAGAAAATAATATTTTCATTAAATATTTATACATAGTACATTATCATTTATTTTTAAACAAAACATTGAAGTAAAAAAAGTTATATACTCATTAATTATACAACATTAATATCTATTACTAATTAGAAGAAACACAAATTATTAATATAGTAAGTGTAATCAGAAAAAATGGGAACTACAAGCAGTGTATGTCTACAATGAGCAAAAAAATATTAAGCGGTTAACATAATAAATATATTATATGAATTATTAAATATAACTATAAACTACAAATATATATATATTTAATAGTACTATTAATTTATGATATGAATATATATATAAAAGTAGAAACAAATTAAATATTTTGCGAATAAATGAACAATTAAAGATTACTCATTAATTTGGGTGCGTATGATTAATTAATAACGTTAATTTAAATTGACATAGACATTTTAAATAGATATATAATTCAAAATATAATTCAGAAAAAAATATATATTCCAACAAATTACGAACTCTGCTATTACATGAGGTTCCAAAAATATCTATTAAATGGAATAATATTATAAGTTTACATAATTTGTATTTTATTATATATTCGTTATACAAAATGGTATTTATTATTAATATAAACTGTTACTATTTTTTATATAAATATAATTTTGTAATATTTAAGAAATAAGTTTTCAATTAATATTCACATTTCAAGGGTTCGCACGTTAGAATCCTTTTCATACTATTCTTATAGCAATATATATAATTATAAATAATATATTTGCACATATATTTATGAAATCGAGAAAAAAGAATATTATTTTTGTACATTGTATGTTAGGTTAATATAAATGACATATTAAATTTAAAGATTTTTTTTTTTTTTTTGGGTAAATTAATTTCTAGAAAAGGTATTTGCCATAAACAAATTAGTATTATTTCATTATTATACGTTTAAAATAATATATTTAATTATATAATATTTTTACAATTATCTACAGTCAAAAAGTATTAATTAGAAGGAATATTAAAAATATTGAAATATATATATTTTTTCTATTATAAGATTATTTCGTTGAAAGTGTAATTATTTCGTTTGTATTATTTGTATTAAAGTTTAAATTTAGTAAATGATTTTGGGTAATATTTATTTTTATATATATTAAAAAATAATATTTTTGATGTTCTCTCTATAATTTAAAATTGAAAATATTTATGTACATATATATATAAGATACTGCATATACATTACAGCATATTATTTTATCGTATAAATATTACGTAAAATTATATTTTATTACAATATTTTTTAATATTAAAAGTATGAAAAATACTTTACTACAATTATTTTTATGTTATTTTTTTTTTTATTATTAATATTTCTATAGAACTAGTAAATTTTTTTTTTTCAAAAAAAAAAAAAAATATTAATTTTATTCATAAAATTTTTTTTTAGTAATATGTATATATATAAAATATACTTTTTTATATTTTTAAAAAATTATAATACGCAATTTATAATAATACGAAGCAAAAATATGAAACTGCTAAATTGGATTGAATGTTTTTAACATATAAGAATTTTGTAAATAATTTTATTACAATAATGGAACTTGTAAAATAACAGTGATTAAAAGTTCTACATACCCTTAGGGTATATATCCACAAGTTAGCTTATAATTTGTGACATGAAAGAAATTGTCTTTTTTTTTTTTTTTCCTTGATGTTATGTTATTATATGCTTTATAATAACGGATGATAAATAACAATAAATAATTATAAATTAATGTTTAAATATTATGTACAAAAATTTATGTTTACTATTAGGAAATACTGCGTATAAGTTAATGCTGTATTTCTAATATATGTTTATGTATCCATTTTAAGGCACATATATTCAGTATTTTAAATATATAAAATAAAAAGTTCAACTACGAAAGGAGTCCTTTTATTTTATATATTTTTTCTGAAAAGTGTTAATAGGAAAAATTTAGAATTGTTCTGTTAGACTGTTACATATATATATATATATATATTTTATTTTTATCAATAAAATTTACTTCACTAAAAATTATTGTATTTGATGTTTCTTTTTTTATAAAGTATAATGGAAATATACACCCAAATGTTCTTAATTTTAATTTTCTTTGTATACTTTATATTTGTATTTTATTTATGATATTTAATATTATTAAAAAAAATAATAATAAAATAAAAATATCAAAATAAACTGTACCTATGTATCATTACCTTGCAAATTTACAATGTATTTTTTATTTGTGTAAGGATATTATGAGATTAAAAAATTTCAACGTGAAATGAAAAATGAAAATTTTCATTTTACTTAGAACTGCAGTATTTATACTTTATATATATATATATTATTATTTGAATAGCAAGGTATAGTGAAATATTCCCAAAACTTTGCTTTATATTATTTGCAACGTCGTGTTATATATTTATGTATGTATATGTATATATATGTATAAATGTGTATGTTTATGAGAAAATGCTGTTAATAAGTAAATAAATATATCACATTATAGATAATAAAAATGTTTTTTCTTCTTTGTAGTTTTTCTTTGATAAATATTTGGATTATAAGAATTGTGCAGATAGTATATCAGTTTCAAGAACTTATAGATTATTTTCAGAACATAAGAATAAAAAAGAAAATTTAAAATCTAAAAAAGAGAAATCAGAAAAAGCAGATAATAATAAAGGAAATGATAATGCTAAATTGATAAATAATGAAAATTCAAAAACAAAAGACAAAAAATCAGACAAAAAAAAAATAGATGCACGAACTAATCATTTTGCATTAATAGATAATTTTTTGGAAAATCGTGTAAATGCAGCAATAACTAGTCTACATAAATTTAAAACATGTTCTGATCCTACTTTGAAATCGGGTTTAAAAGTTGAAGTATTAAGGAATTACATGATAATATTTGGTGGACCAATAGCATTTATGGTGGTAACAATTATAGATGGTGTTATTGAATACGTTTTTAATAAATTTCTTGGAATTTCATTGGTGTCTGGTATATTATGCATTTTAAAGGCTCTCTATGTGTTCATAAAGTTCAGAAAATGTTCAAAACAGTTAGAAGCACAAAGAAAGGTAATCATGGAAAATCCTAAAATGTGGGAAGAGGAGCAAAAAAGGCAGAAGGAGGAGGAGGAAAAAAGGCGGAAATTGAAGGAGTTGATATGTCAGAAGAAGAGAGAGAGACAAATATGGAAGGACGAGATGAAAAAAAGAAAGAAGAAGGAGAAGCAGAAATGGCTGAAAGAGATGAAAAAAAAAATTAAGAAGAAGGATTGGAAAAAATTTTTAGTGCCTAGTTATTTATTATATACAATTCTCTCCAAAAAAATATTTTACATGTAACTGATAAAGTTATTCTTTATATTTAATTTAATTATGATATTAAAAAAACCTCTTTTATGAAAATCATTTTTATTATTGCATACTATATAACATATTATATATATATTTTTACACAATATTAAAAAAATATATGTTTACTATTTATAACAGTTTGAATGTTTATATATTTTTTTTAGTATTTTATAATATTTTGATTTGATGTTTTAGTGTTTTGCTTTAACACATTTATATATTAGATATATACAAATTTTTTTTGTTTTAAAAAAATATCAATTTGATCTTGTTTAGTACTGAAAACAATAAGATGTGCTTTATACACAAAAATTATGTTTATGCATATCTTACGTAAATTTGTATTAATGTATATATGTGTTCTTTCAATTTAATATATAAAATCCACAGTAACACAACTTTATTTATTAATGTAATACAAATTTTTAATGATAATACTTTTTATTATTTTTTTTTATTGGTTTGATTGTTTAAATATGTTTTTAAATATATTATAAATTATATTTAATTTAAATATATGATTTTCTTCATTTAATAAAACTAAATGCTTAGTATTCTATTAGTTTGTATATAGTTTTTATTTAAAACTGAACTTAAAAAATGATCTTTGTAAAAAAATTAGTATTATAAAATTATATTTCAAAAATTACAAATAAGTATATTTTTAATGAATTTTTATATTTGTTTTGTGTAATTTTAAAAGTATAAAATTATCCATACACACAATAATTATTATACTGTTAATGAATTATTAGTGGAATATCAGTTTTAGAATTCATAAAGCTTCTTATAATTATATTAAGGAATATAAGTTTTTTATAATTTTATTTTTTAACGTACATAATTATTATAGTTAATTCTATTTTATAAAAATTACTTAAATATATATTATAAGAAAAATTGACAATAAAAATAGATATTAAATATTTTTGTTTTTGACTTTATTAATCGAATATACTATTGAACATATGTTATTGTTATGTTAGAACGTATCATATGACAATTAGGCGTTTTGTTTTGTCTTAAAAAAATTACCACCTAATAAAATAAAATAATATAATTACAATAAAATTCAATTAAACATTAAACAGTTTGAAAAATAAATTTTAAAATAAATTTATTTTTTACATAATATCATTATATATATAGAAAGTTATTTAGACATTTATGATACTTAAAAATTTTTTTATATACATGCATTTCTCAGATCACTAATGAGATTTTAAGTGTGTGAAAAAATGTAGAGCTTATATTAGTGACCAGGAATATTTTTGGAAACTTATAATTCATCTCTTTAATAATATAATGTAAGGAAAAAAAAAAAAAAAATATTTTATACATATAAGTTTACATAAATGCTATTGTTCTTTTGTTAAAGGGACAAGACCCCATACATTTTAATTAAAATATAAGGATATATTTCTTATTAAAAGTTTAATTATAAATGAATAAATTACATCATTCTTGGTGCAGTTTATTTATGAGTTTTAACACTTGATTAAATAATAATTTTTTAAAAATGCTCTTTTATATAATAAAATTAACCTCCAAAATTAAGATTAATATTTGTTTTAGTTATCACGCAGTAGGCATATTTTAAAATGTTTTGCATATTTATTGAGATAACATTAGTATTTCATTTTTTTGCAAAAATATAAATAGAACTAGACAAATTTAGATTTATATTAGAATAAGTGGACAAAAAAAAAAAAAGTTTAATTACTATCATAATAAAACTTTTAATCTATTTTTTTTAGTTTTTTAATTTTTTTTTTTTTTATAATACATAATAACAGTTTCTTTATAGTTTGTCTAATTATAGTTTGTGTTTTTTTATAATTCAAAACCTTCTACTTTTTTAATTTAATATAATTAAAATATATATTTAATATGTAGATAAATATAAGAAAAACAAAAATATAAAATTACAACAAATATATATGTGGCTTTAGTAAATGATACATGCAAAAAAATTAATAATTAAAACAATCTTCATAGAGTAGTATTTAAAAAATATATATTTTTATATTTTATGTACAACAAAACAATATTGGAAATAATATATTTCAAAAAATTTATTTATTTGTATATTTTTACCATGCCTTTGAATGATGCTTCTTTTATTTTAGAACAAAAACAGATAAAATATATAAATAAAATATATGTGAGGGGTTAATATATGTATGAAAACGCAATTTGAAGAAATAGCATATTAATATTTTTTGTTAGTATTGAAATATTAAAAAAGATTTAAAAACAGTTTAAATCTATATTACATATAAAGTTTTTTTAAAGTAATATCTAATAAGAGTAATATTAGAAATAACAAAAATTACGAATATAAGTAATAATTTTTTGCAATTAATATTTCTATATGTAGAATAGATAATGATAATATATAAGTAACATTGGGTGTTATTTTTACTGTTATAATATAGAAGACAATTTATTTTTAGTTTTTCTAAAAAATATTATAACATGATTTTATTAAGTAGACGTCAAATTATGTATAGTTATATATTAATTCGAAATATTTAATTGTTCAATGGGTGAGATAACATAAATACAAAAAATTATGACATACATAAATTTTTTTCTATAAAAATATAATAAAAAGAACAAAAAAAAGAAAAAAGAAATGCGCAATAAATGTTTCCTTATAGATGTATACTGTATTTTGTATTATCAAGCAGAATACTTTTTTTTATTGATTCATTTATTGTTTACTATCTAGCTGCCACTCAAATTCTTTGTGTTATTCTATCCTGAGGAATTAAAATTTACTAGGATTACTTAGAAAATAATGACATTTGATAACATCCGAAGCACTGGGGTTTCAACTAGACATATATAAATATTAGTTTTTTATCTGAAATATAATAGCTAAACATGTATATAACAATATCACATATATATTACCATTCTTATATTAAAAGTTGAGACTATAACATATATAAAACATTAGTTATATGATTGAAAGTGTAAGTAAACGTAATGTAATTTACGTTTATTTATCTATTTTAATATAATATTATTATTTTTCCAAAATTTTCAATATTGTTTATACTTTTTTTCATTATTATTTTATAATGTAAAATTTTATTCCATTTTTATTACAAAATAATAAGGAGAACAACTTGAATATTTTATAATGTTTCGAATTACTTAGAATAAAAAAAAACATGCACATAAACCGTACATCAGAAGTAATCCATTATATAAAATATTTTATTAAATATATATATTAGGGATATAATGTGAAAATACAATTCAACAACTACAGAATTATTTATTTCTTGTAATTTTTATTTTCATTTCCTCCATTTATTTTAAGCATTTAGGTTGCAATTTTAATAATAACAGTGAAATAAATGATATCGAGATAGTTAATTATAAGTATTCTAAAATGAAGATGATTTTCTTATTATGTTTTAATATTATTTAAAAATTTGTTATATTTTTAATACAATCAGCTTAAAGTATTTCAGAGACAATTTACGATTATAGTAAAATTATATAGTTTGTATTATTTCCAATTAAAGAATATTTTTCATTTTATAATTAAGATATGAATTTTTGATTATTTAATTAATTGAAAATAAAAACAATGAAGTACTCTTTATTTCATGAAAATGTATTTTTTTTATTTTAGAAGAGAGAAAGCGGTTTTTACTTATTACAATTTTTTTTTTTTTTTGTTGAATATTTTCTGAATTTAATATGTTAAGAAAGCAATAAATATAAAGTAAATATTAAATTTAATAGAGAATAAAAATTAAAAAACAATTGAACAATGCTCGGGGAAAATATATTTGGATCATTTGTTCATTATACATTTATTTATGATAAGAATGAAAAGACTTGGAAGGTTAAAAAAAAATAATTAAAAAATAATAGAGATATCGTGATAAATAATTATAAATATTTAACAAATATTAAAAATCCTATCTAGCATAAACATAATTTTGGCTTAGAGAAAAATGAACATTTTAGACCTATTAAATATAACATATATTATTTATACGATTATTATATATATTCATCTCAGATATAGAATTCGTTGAAGGCATAATTTTCAAGTACTTTTACTTTTATACGTTTTTTTTAAATAGTTAAATGATTTTAGTTTTTAAGTGTTAATTTTAAAATCTTTAAGTAGTTATTACGAATAGTGTTACTCTTATTATATTAAGAAAATCTCCAAAAAAAAGGAAAAAAAAAAAGAAAAAGATAATAATATAATAAATAATAAAAAACGTACTGTTATGTTATATTATTTTATATGATCTAAATTAAGAAGAAAACTGGTGCACGTGTGCTATTTTCAGCAACAAAATGGATATTATATATACATTTATTAAATGTGTAATTAATTTCGTGAAATTGGAATATGTTTTAGTTATTATATTATATATTAACCATAAGCTTCTTTTGACAGAACAATAGATGAAATATATTAGCTTATATATTTATGGGGCATATTAATGATTTCTGTATCGTACTTCTTTAAGTTTATATATTTAACCAAACAAATAATGTGAACTCTTAAAAAAATACGTTTCAAAATATTCTCTTTCTCAAAAACTACACATAATAAATAGCATGTTTGTAAAATATTTACATTAATATACATTCAGATTGAAAATTATTTAGCATGCATTAAAATCATACATACTTTATACTGTATAATTTCATTTTATTTGATTATACAAAAATAATGAATCATATAATGAAAAGTTATAACTAAAACAATGAATATTATGTTATTAAATATTATAGTGTAGATGAAAGTTTTATTATTGCAGTAGTTTTGAGAACTTTAAATGGATGAGATAATGGAGAAAACGTAAATAATATCTTTCTTTTATTTTAATAAAATTTTTGAGTTAACTTAATATGAACTTGGTTATATTCTACTGGTGTAATAAAAAATTATATATATAATTATTTTGTGTATATTTTTTTCATATTTTATAATTTACTAACTACATATAAAGCATTATATTAATATAATAGTAAATACGTTTTTTTAAAATGACGAATGGATGTTTTAATTTTAATAATGCACTGTCCTTTGTAATTAAATGTACAACGAAAACAATATAAATAATACATAATTTTTGAGATTTTATAAAACTCAGTACTAAGTTGAATATATGCATTAAGCATAATATAAATTCTTAAAAAATTATGAATTATTATTGCATAAAAATCATGAGAAAGATAGGAATATATATACGAACATGATATCGTTTTTGGAGAAGTACTTGAAGCTCTAACAATAGACATCTGTGATATGATGAACTCTAATCCCGAACATTTTAAGAACGCCTTATATTGATAATAAAATTATTGAAGCACAATTTTAAAAACTATTTGAACATAAAATATGCTATATCAATGAAAGAAATTTTATAAAATATAAACACTTATGAAACATTTAGAAAATGTATGTAACGTTTCATAAAATTTCTAAAGAATAATGATAAACCAAGGAAATTAGAATTTTATAGTAAATTGAAGCAGGCAACTAAAAGTAATTTAATTATGGAAAAGTATAATGGAAAAATTAGAAGGATTTTTATATAGAAATATATATCTTTCTCTTATTTTGTTATTCGGATTTATGGAATTCACACTTTCAATACCGAATTTTTAGGGGGTTCATTTATTTTTTGGATCATTGTATTATATAATGAAATTATATATTTTATTCAAACTTATGAAAATTCGTTAATTTCGTAGATCTTAAGGAACATCTAAGAAATTATAAAATTTTGAGTTTAGTAATAATATACATTGTATTACCAACTAAAAAATTCCTGTTAGGAATTTTTTAATCTAATTAGTGTGTTAACATAATTAATTATAATTATACATTTAGGAGAAAAAACACACGTATATTCCTGAAATGTAGATAATTTAAATAAATAATATATATGTTATTTAAAATTATAATATATTCTTAAAAATTAATTTATTAGAATTGTGCATGCATCTTTTACAAATGTATAGTATTTGCAATTTAATTTTTTTAAGTAACAGATTCTTGATTTTTATTATAAATGTATAAATGCACAAAAATAACTTTTTTTTTTTGATGTTCCTTTTTTTGTTGTTGTTTAATTTTTTGTTAAGTATTTAAGTAATATAAATTTTATAGTAGATGACAAATTAATAATTACTCATGTATTATATATTGTTAATTTGTAACTATAGTACAATATATTAATGTGAAGGGCTTATTTACATTCATGCACAATAATAATTTGTTGAAATATGTATGATGAAATAAGTATATATAGATAGCTATACACTATATAATTAAACATTAAAAATAATATAAATTAATATAGATTAATAGAAACACGAACATATAATAATAATAATTTTTACTATTTATGCAATATTCAATTTGTTCATATTTAAATGTTATATACTGTTTTTTTTTCTGTATGTTATACATTATGTTGAAATGTTAAATAGATATATATTAAATGAGTTACTAACTAAATTAATATGTGATATAATAAACCTATGTAAACTTTTGCAACTATTCATTAGTATAGTTTAAATTGTATTAAAAGCAAAAAAGAAAATGGATAATCTGTATGAATTTTATAATGATATAATACATTTTAATAGATACATCATACAAATATTTTACTTTTATTCCTAGTGTTCATTAAAGAATATAACATTATGTTTTACACTAAAAACCATAAAATACAGTTAGAAAGTTCAATCAATAAAAAGGAAATATCATTATTTTTTTTAAAAATACAGATAAAAATTACATATTCCTAGTTCTCATTAATGAGTTACAATTACGAAGATTTATAATGTTATGATTTATATAGACTTTACGAATAAGAAGAAATAAAGAATTAAATTAATTTTTTAATATTTTCACATTTATGATTTCACTGACATAACGTATTTCTTTTTTGTAATATAATACGGCAAGTCGTAAACTATTAAGAAGTATATGTATATTTTTATGAATTAATTCATGCATATTAATATTACATTTATATAAAATAAGAAAAAAATATTATTTTTATCATTGAGAGTTGTGTTTGATGCAGTAAGTTAAGGAGTTAGAAAAGATCTAAACAAAATGTTATGCACGTATTTTTATTTAGGCATATTTTTAAGATTTAATTATTTGAATTAATAGAAAACAATGAAAACGATTAATAAAAGAAATATTCTAACTTAACAAATAATGAATTGGTAAAAATGCACAAATAATAATTATGATTAGACATTAATAATTATATATAATTAATCTGTTGAGCAAGTAATTCTTATGGTGTCATTGGAGAAATCTATATTTTGAAAGAACATAAAAAAATGATTAAAAGGAATTTTTAAAAAAAGAAAAGTTCATATATTCTGTTAATATGTTAATTAGTATCTTATAACAAAAACTTTTGGTAAATGTACACAACTCGAATAAAAATAAAAAGTTACAAAAAGGAGGATTTAGAATGAACTTAATTTGTAGTGCATAAATATTAAATAAAAAATATTTTTAAATAAATGAGACATTAGTATATATATCACAAATATATAGTTCTTACACTTTTTAATATATATTATGCTGTTGTATATTTATTAATTAAATTTATTTAATATAAAAAGAAATTTTAAAAGAAATATAGTTAATTGTTGATAAATAAAGATTCAATGGTGGCATCTTCAAAAACAAATGTGAATTAATATATGTATTTATATTTTACTACAAGAGAAATATAAAGATAATAATCATGGAATGTATAAAATAAATAATGTAAAAAAGAATTTATTTTTAAACAGTTAAAGCCAATTTTTGGTACTTTATTTTTCTATATATCGTGATAAATTTAAAGAAAATTTTTTTTTGATTATATAATTTATGTTATTATCATAATAAACACTGTTGAAATATTGAGAAACAAATTATTAATCAGGTATTGTACATAAAATTGTTAAAATATTACTATAGGGGTTTATTCGATGAATAATACAAAAATAAAGTAATACTACAGGATGGAAGAACCCCTAAGATCAGACGATATTTACTTAGATATTATAACAACATATGAAGGTAAGCAAGAAAAAAAGTGAATCGTGCAATAAAGTATAAATATTTTATATATATTTGATTGTAAAAGAAATGAAGAAACGTATAGTAGTATATATAGTATAGTGCAATATAAATATTTCACAATTTGAATATTTTTTTTTAATTATGTATAATTTAAAAATAATTTAGTTCAGATTTTTTTCCCTTTATAAATATTTTATAAATTTTAATATGACTTATATTCATTTGAATGAGCAAAAATAAGTATAATATTGTATTATATGAATTACGGAATGTATATACAGATATTTATTGAGAGTTTTTAAAATAAACAGATATTTTTATTCAGAGATATGTGTTATATGCTAATATATAGTTTAGGAAATAAAAATTATTGCTAATGATGTGATAATTTTTACAAGGTAATACATTTAAATAATTATCAAATTTTTTATTAAATATATAATTAGGTGAATGTTATTAGATACAATGTTATATTCATAATATATGGAAGAAAAAGAAAAAGCACATGTTTATCATATTTATAGAAGTAATTAAAGAGATACATAAATTACATTTATTAACAAAGTGTTATTATAGACTTCATTTTGATTTGTAATAATCTGTTAATAATATTCATGTACTCAGGAAAATATTAAAATATTGAATTTGAAGTTAATGATACTGAGATTTATTATTGAATGTTCCTACCTTTGATGTAATATATGGAAGAAAATTTCTTGAGTTTTGGAATTGTATTTTACTTTTTTTATACTGTACAATGATACATGGAAAAAAATATGTATGATTCACTTTATTTTAAGTTAAAAAGAATTTTTGTAAGTGAAAATGTTAACGATATGGAAGTGTAAAAATTTACACCATTTAAAACTTTGGTGAAATAGTTGATCTAAGATATATATTAATGAAAAGTTATTATAAATGGATATCTTTTGACAAAATAAAAATATGACTTTTTTTCAAGATATTTAAGATGATAATAAAGAGTGAAAATGCCGGGATGAGTGGGTTAGAACAAAATAAATGATAACCAATGGATGATATGGTGTCGATTATACAGTAATTGCAAAAATTTTAATAAAAAATGGGAGAAAATAAGAAGTACTACATTATCTGCTATAAACAAACGTAATTAATAAATAATTATATTTTATTTAGACATTTTACAGATAAATAATTAATAATAGTTGAAACACGCCACTAAATTAAAAAGAAAAAGTACATATATTTCCAAAGAAAAAAATGTGAATAAATGTAAGTTAATTAATTGCACTTTTCCATATTATTTTTTCTTGAAAATGCTAAGGTTTTTCTCCAATATATAGTTAATATATATATATATATATATATATGTAGATAGATAGATAGATAAATCGCTGTAAAAGTATATTTTTACATAAATAATGAAACTGTACTATTTTTAAGTAACATTTTGAATATAAATGATTTATATTACGGGATATACAGAATTATATTAAGGCAATTTTATAAGATGAATTATGAAAAATAATTAATTCAAATATTACATAATTGCATTAGGGACATGCCCTTTTTTGTTATTAAGCATATAAAATTTTATGTCTTCGAATTCCTGTAACAATTAAAAATTTATAAGATTAATTTTTTACAGTAAAAATATATTTTATAATTATAAGTAGACTTAGATTTATTTATGCACTAATTTTATCTGTATTAACCTAAAAAAGATGTATTATAAAGTTGTAAAAAATATCATTTTAATAATGTAATGATGAACAACTTTAAATATGTTTGATATGTAGAATTAACTTATAGACCATAAGAAAACAAAATAATAGACTTAATTACGGCAAAAAAAAGGAATAAGATTACATAAAAAGTTGTGACGAACATAGCTTCAGAATGTACTTTATGTCTTTTTGTAAAATATAAATATTTAATAAGTCCATTTTGAAATTTTAAAGATTGATTTTTATTCCTTTAGCTTATCTGGATTGAACATGCTTCAGCTTAATTCTTTGAGTCTACTTTTTTTGATGGAGTGCGGTGGTTTATATGTTTGTGAGTGTTATCACAATGTTTTAGTCTATTATATTTTTTTTAAAATTATGTTTAAAGTCCAAGGAATAATCTTGTTTTTGAGATTTTTTGCATTTCATCAAATCATTATGTTCTTGTTTAGAAATGCCATGGTTTAGTAATTTATTCAAGTGTCTTCGAAAAGAGCCATCATGTTCTAATGCATTTAGTTTTTCTCCAAATGTATCATTACTTTTATATTATAAATCATATATATTTCATTTTTTAACATTTCATATATTTGATTTTCCTCCACTTTTGCTTAACTATTTAGTAATCTGCTAAATATTATATTTAATGTATTGTTTCGGATTTATTCCTCATTCCATGATTTAGCGAATACGGTTAACTAAAAATAATTATATATATATTCAATAAAAAAAAATATAATATTTTTTTATAATATATGCATAAAAATTTTGTTTCCGCATAAAAAGAAAAAGTGACAAAAACGAGCAAAATAATTTTATGTATAATAATTAAGGTGCCTCATCAGAATATTTCCATGTCTATATTAAAGGTGAAAAAATAATGGAATTCGTAAAAATGAAGAGCATATTATTTGTAATTTCTTTTATATTGAATTTTTCTAATGTTGTTAAAACTTTTGCAATAATTTATGTACTATATATATAAGATATTTTATGTAATAATAAGTACTTTGTTGTAATTTATTTTAATTATTTTCTATTATGTTAGAATAAAAAAGCTTTAGTTTTTTTTTTGTAAAAAATATAACTGCAGTATAATATGAAGCAGAAAGAGAATATAATTTAAAGAAAATATTTTGTTAGTAGTATTATTTAAAAGTATTATTAATTAATATTATTCAAATAACAAGAAAGAAACAGAATATCATGAAAATTTGAAGGATATAATTGTATAAAAATTATAATTGAACACGCAAACAATGTATTTCAAATAAGAAAAGAAAATACATTATATATATGTATTTATATCATACATAGAAAAAATATTGCATTGAAAAGTATATAATTGGGGATAAGATCTAGTAAAATAATATGCATTAGGATATATATATATAATATTTATATAAAGACTATTATGTTTAAATCTGTCGTTAGAAATTGTATAATAAAAATTTTTTAAAATTTGTTTATTAATTATTCCTTTTCAATGTTTTTTATATTATATTTGATAAATATTAATGGTGAAAAAGGAAAAGGAATATACATAACAGTAGTAGAAGTACAATGTATTAATATACTTATATTATATATAGTATTATTTTTAAGTATAGCTTGATATTGTGTAATTAATAAATATTAAGTTTTAAAAGTATAATAATTTAACGCACTCATGGTTTTACTTTTATATAATAAAAAATATATGAAATTTTTGTTTTGTATAATAATTTAACAGTGTGTTCTGTTTATTCCTTACAGGGGATGTATTTTTATATATAATCTCAAAAATTCCTATAAAATATTACTAAGAAGTATATTAAAACTATAAAATATAAACTTTTGTATAATTTTTTTTATACAAGTTTCAATAATGTAAATAAGAGTAATACGATAAGCATAAAAACAAATAAATAAAAAATTTTCCGTTTGAAATATGAATTTTTTTTTTTAAGATAAAATATAATTTATTTATGCTAGTTGTTTGGTTTATTTTAAGTGAATTTAACATTTATTCAAATTTTTTAATATTAAAATGTACGAAATAATATTAAATATAAAAATATTAGCAAGGATAAAATTTTCCTAAGGGTCTATACATTTAAAATAAAAAATATAATTAATAATATAATAAAAAAATAAATAAAGAAAAAATAATAAATACATAAAAGTTTAAAATGTTATAAATAATTGTTTATATATATATATATATATCTAATAGACACTTGAATAATTTAATAATTTGTATTTTTATTAGCTATTTTACATAATATAATTTGGAAATGTATGAAATATCGTGAAAAAATGGCTTCACTGAGTTAAATTTATGAATGAATCAAGAATATGACTAGATAGAATTATTTAACATTACTTGTAATAAAGAATTATTAATTAAAATTATGTATATTATATTTACAATATAGTATTAAAATGGTATTAAACTTTTTTAATATTTCCTTCTAAAACTATGTTTCAATTATATTTCATGTAATAATATAGACATATTACAGGTTTATTAAATATTTTTTTTGTGTACTATATCTGTAATGAAAAAGTTGAAACAAGCTCCTTCTATTTATTATCCGTACATCAAATATCTCTATTTTTAATTATGTTCTAAATTTGTACGTATATACGGTGTGTACTTGTTTATAAAAAGTTATTATTTTTTAAAGACAGTAAAATTGACTATTATGTAAAAATATATTTTGTAGAGTTTCATATATATAAAGATGTTAATAATATAAAATATATTTTTATTTTTAATTATAGCTGAATGTTATATTTATTGGCTGCTTACGTGCATGACTATAATACCAAAAAATAACCTTAACTTACATTATAATTTGGAATCTTTTAATCGGAGTCATATATAATAAATCGTTCATGTGAATAAAAGTAACTTATGAAAAATAGATTTGTTCTTGAATTTTTTTACATAAAGGATGAATTAGAATGATAAGTCTAATGAAAAAAATTATTTAACATATTGCATATTTTTATTCATGATATATTTCGTATATAAAAGTAATGAATTATTAAATATTTAAACAAAACTGAAAATGATAAAAATTTAAGTGGAATGAACTTTCTAAATAAAATATATATAAATGTATAAAAATAATATGAATACTTTGTATTTTAAATATTACTACATATGCTATGTTGACACGAATATGTAAGTAGACCTTTTCTTCAAAAATAACACTATATAACCAAATAAAATACTAAAAAATTATTATACGGATAAATATGTAATACTTCTCGTTTTATTCATAAAGATAAATGTAGAGCGCTTATTTATAATCCCTCATATTAATTATTATAAATAGTTAATATAAATAATCTTTCTATTTTACGAACGAGCTATATTTATTAGAAATACGTTACACATATAATAAAATTACAGATGAATATAAATGAAAGGAAGTTGTAAAATGCACGTAAGAAAGACAAAAAAAAAAAAAAAAAAGAATACGTAGATGCAACAGACAAATAGACGGAATAGTAGTATTTTACTTTATTTTGCTATTGTTAATATAATGTTTTATGAATTTATTATAAAATTAGTTAATGGAAAATTTGAGAAAAATTAGTTTCACGTTTTCTCTATATTTCTATGTAATAAAAATATTTATATATAAAATGTAATTTAGGAATATATTTTGTTTTATAACATGTAATTACATAACAAAATGAAAAATAAAATAAAAAATAAGGGAAAAAAAAAAAAATTATAAAATTCTAATATTTTAAGAATAATTTATTAAAAATTTAAAAATAAGAAATTGAAGTATAATTATAATCTATCTTTTAATTTCTAAATTTTTGAAATATTATATATATTATATTAGCGAAAAATAAAAAATAATATATATGAATAAATATTTGTTTTTCTCATATTTACTAATAAATGATATATTGTATACATATATGTACATGTATAAATATTTAATTATTCATAATGAAAATCTCATTTCTTGTAATTACCTCTTTTTAATTTAACAATAATTATAATGTTTTATAAGTACTTAAAATATTTTAAATCATTCATATTAGTTGTTGTATATATATATATATATATATATGTAGGTATCACCATATATTATATGTGCAACATGAAGAATGTAAAGGAATAGGATATTTTTTAATTTGTTTTTTCTTTTTACGAATTAAAAGTATCTACTGTTGTAAGAAATATGTAATATAATGTCATTAATTCAGCGTATCGTATCTTTAGATCACAAATAATATATTAAATGTATATTTAGTTAATACTTCATATTAATCAAGGAATAATTATATTCATTTGTTTAATTACATATTCTGATAATAACAAATTCATTAAACCTTATATTAGGTTGTCAATGTTGAACAGGTTTACTCAACATAACAAGAAACTCTGTACCTTAATACCAAAGCAAAATAAATTATCAGAGAATATAATAATTTTTTTTTCATTTGTTCTTAAAAAATATTATTATTAAACATAAGAAAAATTCATTAAACTTGAGATAAAATATATTATTGTATTTTTTTAAAATTATATAATTTTAACAATAAATTACTAATATTATGTTTAGACAAATTAATCATTTATTGAAAAGTGAAAAAAAGTTGACAAATATTATATTAATAAATAAAAGTATTATTATGTAATGTGCTAATCTTTGCTTTTACATATCTATTCTCGGAAGCTCGTTCTAAATATGATATTATGTATTAATTTAATATATATATAAATAAATAACATACATTTTGTAAAAATATATTTAGAATATATAATAAGTTATAATTTTAATTTGTATTATTATTTATTAAGGAATGAGACAAAAATCATTTCTTAAATTTTCATGAATTAATATGTTGTTATTTAATATAAAATATATATATATTATAATCTTAATACTTTTATTGAATCAAAGATTAATATAAATATTCTATATATATTCTTAGAGAAATAGAAAATAATATTTTTATGTGGAATGTTTTTTAAATAAATATTTTTAACACTTAATATATCATGTTTTTTTTTCTCTTTTAGATTACTCTGTATACTGCATTTTTCGTTTCCCCTGTTATCTTCATATATTATAGAATATAAAATACGTTTTCTTATTTATCATCACCTTATTTTACTTAAATATCGTTAGATTATATTTTGAATCTATCCCTGTGAATTTATGGAGTACTTTTTTCTGCAATTCCAACATATCCGTTTGTTATCTCATCATTATCTATAGGGCTCACATATTTGCTATCTTCTCTTATCCAATTTTCTATATCATTTCTAAAACGGTGTTCCTCTGCACATCCGTGAATTTCTTTATTTTTTCTATTTTCTGAAGCATCGCCGTTAATATGAAATGTGTTTTCTGTAATTTCTAATTTTTTATTTAAATTTCCTTCTTTCTTCCATTGATTTATGGAACCATCCAAATGTGATTCCCTAATTTCTATATACTCCTCTTTTTTACATTCTTCTATTACCATCATAAGAATCAGTGTACACAGTTTTTCTAGAAATTGTTCTTTTATACATTTATATAATTCTTCATAACTTTCTTTATTTTCCAGTTCCTCTTTATATATTAATGATACATCATTTGTATTTTGTTCATTTTCAAATACATCTGATAAATTATTGAGTTCATCAGACAATTCCTTAAACCAATTCTGTTCAATATATTCTTTTATAATTATGCCCTTTTTTGATATCCACTGTCTCCATATATCTTTTTCTCTTTCAACAAATTGAACATTTTTAATTTCATTTGAGGAGTTCTTTTTTAATTCTTCACTTTTTTTTAAGTAAGCTTGTTCACTTTTCCATTCATTTTTCAAATTATTAAACCAGTCTTCTTTTTTTAGTTTTTCAGAAAGACTTCTATGTTTTTCTGCCCATTTGTTCCATAGAATTTTTTGTTCGTCCATATTATTGCTACTTTTAATATTTTCCATTATTAGTTTATCATTTGTTAAATTAGAATAGGTCCAATATGTTTCTTTTGTGAAAACTTCTAGGCATATTTCTAAAAATTCTCCTTTGTTTAATTCCCATTCTTCATTTCTACATTCTTTTAGTACTTCCATATGTACCTCTATGATAGTTATAGACTTGTCTTTTTTTAGGTGTGATATATTTACATTTTTTTCGAAGTTATGTTCATTTATATTTATTTTTTTTATAATTTCTTCGTCATCGCATATTGGTTTATCTAAATGATCATCGGTATGAAACTCACTTTTTCCATCAGAATGTGGAGGTATTAGTAATCTTAGGAACTTTACTTGTCTTGTTCTTATTCTTTTTTTTTTTTTTAATAACCCCATTATAGCATACTACGATATGAAAAGATAGTTTTTTAAAATAAATTAATACAATAATCAAATGCATAACATATTTTTAGTAAGTTTCATTTTACTTTAAAGAAAAGGGAAAATAGAATAATTATTAGACAGCTTATTACGATAGATGCTATATTTTGGATTGGTGGATTTTGTGGTGGACCTGTAATTGCATTTTAAATATATATATTACATATTATAGTTATTTATAAAATAAAAAAATAAGTATAATATTTGGTACTTGGAATATTACTTATTGAAGGAGAAACAAGAGAATGTGAAGGAGCAGATGATGCCTGAGGGTATGGTGTTGTAGTTTCAGGGTCAAAGGATACTTCTGAGACTGGAGTTGAGTGATTTGATGGAGCAGGAGGTATTAATTTTTCTGTAAGTTTAGAAACTAAAGCAGTTTTTGAATCATGGGATTCTGAGTCCTCAGCTTGTTTACTTGGATTTTCTGCATTTGCAACTTCAGGTTCTGTTTTAGGTGGATAATTAACTGAAGATACACTTTCTGATTTTGGAGAGGGAACTGTGTGTGGCGAAGAATCTGTTTGTAGAGGAAAATCCGTTTGCATAGAAGCTTTATCTTGAGTTATAGGAAAATCATGACTTACTCTTCCTTTTTCTTTATCTTGTGGTCCTTCAGCATTGCTTTTTGTAACAGTTTTTTCTTGTAATTTTTTGTTCGACGTTGAGCAATTATTAATTTTTTCAAATGTGTGTGCTTTACGTATATCGCATTTTCTATCTTTTGGAAATTTTATTTCTAATTTTTTTATATTAGTACTGTCTTTAACAAGATCTTTATTTTTATCAAAATGACTCTTTCTTTCATCAATCCATTCATTATATTTGCTACATTTAGATTCATAATTATCTGAAATATTATCTGCTGTTTTAAGGCTATCTAATTCTTCCTTTCTTTTTTTTCTTTCTTCACAGAAGTTATCTGCATCATATGTTAATTGTAAAAGTTCTTTATCTTTCTGCTCAAAAATTATAGGACATCCGCCGTGTTGTTTAAGCTTTTTAAAAAAACCTTTAAAATGATTATTAAGTATCGGTTTCCAATTTTCTGGCTTAGAAACATATTGTGGAGGTTTATCCTTTTTCAAAATGAAATATTCAGCCAAATTTAAGCATCTATTCCTAAATTGTTGTTTATCCGTCTCTGTTCTTAAAGAATTGATTTCTTTTGGAATATATTGTTTAATTCCTTGATATTCTTTTGAGATTATGAATTCTCCTATTCCAAAACCAAATCCAATGTAGCTCTAGATTCAAAGGAATTATTAGGAATTTTTTAAGAACTGATTTTTACGTTAGTTTTATCATCACTTTTTTTATAAAAAATAAATAAATTATGAATAAATTTAGACATTAAAAAAAAAAAAAAGGAATATTATCTTGGGTTGTGTACCTACCATGATGACTTTACATTATTATTTTAGTTTGTTGTAAATAACAATCTGTAGGAAAATATAAATTTATGTCTTTTTATATATTAATGGAGTAATTTTAAAATTGATATATATTAGGAGAAAATTTTAAATTATCATCTACATAAGCACTTATTTAAGAACCATAAAATAATTGAATACATTGATATTTATTATATATACTTGTTACCTTTTTTTGTCCTTATGTAAATATACGACGACAGGAAGAATGCTCTAATTATATTTTGATATGAAATCAAATTTATGTATATATATTTATATAAAACTCATACTCATTTTATAAAGAAAAAGGTATATATCTTTAAAATATTACATATAAATAAGATTAATAAGTGATATAATATATATTATTTAAAATTATTATTAATATGTGTATTATATCTTTTTTTTTTTTTCTTTAAGACACATTTATATAAATATTTCTATCTGTATTATTGTATATAATATTTTTTAACTATTTATTCCTACGAGAATAGGTAGATTATAAACAAATTTATTACTAGTGCTGGTTGTATGTTTACTTTTTGTGATATATTTGTTATTTATTTTTGATATAATGCATCATGTTGTTATAATCTATTTGTTAACAGTTTTTTGTATTTACTAAACTATATATATAGATGAGAATTATTATTATATAAATTATTCCAAATTTTTTGCTATAGTATGAAAAGTACGTATCATTAAAATTTTGTATCACTATTAACGTTATATATATATTTAATTTACCTAAAAATTAATTATTTATTATATATACAGGATCAATGAATAGTTTTAAAACAATATAGTTTATTATATATATATTTATATTTACTTTTTATATATGTCTATTCCAACTATTATACATGAATAATTTCTTCTGGACTAAATTATAATTAATAAAATGTATATTTATATGTATTAATTAATTAAAATGAATATGGAATATTATTCTAAATATGATAAAAATTTAGGTTATATTTATACTGAAATTAATTATATTGTTAAAAAAAATATAATAAGTTATAACTTCATAATAAGAAATAAAAATATTGTAAGTCCTTGTAAATAGAATAATATGTAACATAATATTATGTAAAAAGTATTGAAGCTTTATAATTTTTTGCTGTAATTATTCTTAGGTATTTTCGAATAAATAGTTTAAAAGTATGTCATTTATTTTTTGTTTTTTTTCTTCATTTTATAATAAATGAAAATATTCCTTTAACGTTATTAATAAAAATTGCATTAACATGCAAATAAAATAGTCTCATGTTTTATTTTTTTTATACTTATAAAGATATGAATTGATAAATGACATCAAAGAACAATTTAAACGTATTACGAGAAACTTCGATTATTTTATTATAATGTACATATGTTATTTTTTATTTTAATGTTCTATCTGAAACAAATACATAATAGGTAGTTAATGGTCAGAAATTTAAAAAAAATATATATTTTAATAATATATTTTCGTAAATTATTATGTAACGTAAATAATTAAGGAACTGTGGTTATGTTTAATTATTCTGTTATATTAAAGAGTGATTGATTCATTTATTTTTTGTTCTTTGTTTTAATTTTTTTTTTTTTTTTTTTATTATAATAGCATTCTTTTTTACTTCTTTTTAAAATATGTAACCTAATAAAAATAAAGAGTATATATATATAAAAACAATTTCTAAGGTTTTAAGATATTATATATTTATACTGTTTCACTTGAATACATTAATTATTTATATGGTAAGCAATACATTATAGAGTTATAATATTACGGGTATGTGTTACAATATGAAACAAAATATAATTTTCGGAGATGTCTGAAAAATTATGAAAACAAATATGTAAAATTAGTTTTAGAATATTTATATAACAATATTTATCTGTTTTTTTTTTTTTTTTTTTAATATTTTCACCATATTATGAATATATTATAATAATTTTTTTCTTTTTTGATTTATAATTCATCATTTTTTTTTTATAATCAAAATTATTTTATGATACTGCAATTTGAGTATATGATATTTAATTAAAAATAATGAAAAATTAATTACATTTCATATAAACTATTGAATAGTTTTTTATGTTATTACAATCGTATTATTTATTTATGTAAAAACTAATATTTAACATTAAAATATATATTTTGAACGTGTAAAATTTTCGTATCAAATACCCTAGTAGAATTGCAATATATTTATATTTATACAAAGTATCAGAGAATGAAGCTGAGCATATACATAAATGTAAAATTTTTTATGATAATTTAGTTAAATAAAATATTATAAATTTTCTTTTTTTAATAAATAAAATGCTCTATGGAATAATTGTGATTTATATTATTATAAAACAGCAATTACTAATTTAAATTTGTAGTTCATATTATTTCATACTATATTTTATAATTATGGATATATTTTAGTAGTATAAGCAGAATTAAGGAATAATATATATGAAAAATATAAAAAAACATAAATATTTTACTATAAATAAGTTTTAATTTTTCGTATTTTCTTATATATGTACTCATAAACATAGAGAGAATCGTATATTATAAAAAACATATCTTTATATGCCATTTAAGTATAATATCATAAATTATATTTATGGACCCTATCTTCGTATAAAATATGTGATATTATACTTAAGTTTTAGTTAATATCATTTAATCATAAGGTTTATATATTTTAGTTCTATATATAATATATTTAATATCAATTCTATAAATTTTGGACAGATAATGAAAAATTTTAATTCAATAATTTATCGATTTTTTAGCAAATTAGTTATCATAATATAAAAATTGTTATTTATATGTGAATACTACATTAATATATATTATAGTATTATTATTAAGAATTTTCAGTTAGTTAAAATAAAATTTGATCTATATATTCCTTTCATAGCACACTTATTAATTTATTAAATTGTTTTCTTTGTTACATTTACATATATCTATATTTATCTATCTATATATATATAGTTGTGCTTCCTATAAAAAATATTATTTATACTATGTTCACGATGAATTATTTTATGGATAATGGTTATCTAATAAATATTAATATTCTTTTATGCTTTCTAAATCTGTAATACATAACATATAATTTTGTATAAAATATTTATGTATTAATTCAATATTTTTTTTTACTTAAATTACTTTACACTGGTCTATATATATGAACTTTTTACATTTACCTTGGCATGATACTCACTTGTATAGTATTACTTTTGCAATATTATTATTAAAAGAAATTATTCTGAATCATACTTTTTTTGTATTTTTTAAAAATAGACTTAATCTGTGGTATTGAGTAATTTATCTCATGTACCCAATGACTGTTTTTTTTGAACAATTATAAACTAGAATTTTTTCCATTATGATATATTACATAATACATACTATCATCTAAACATGTATTATAGTTTTTAGAACTATGACTACTTGATTATTTTATTAATATATATATTTTAATGTCTTTATATTTTTTTTGTTGAAGATAACAACAACGTTCATATAATATGAACTAGTTTTAAACGATATTACATATTTGTAAGTAGAATAACGTTACGACATTAATATGTTACCATAGATTATAGGGTTTTCAGAAGAATATTCACATTTTTAATTAGACTAACTTATAGTATTATTAAAAGAAAAAATATGAAAAAAATTGCAATAAATGTTAACGTAATTATTGGAAATGGATAGATAAATTTATATCTAGCATTATCAGGAGATGTTTTTATTTGTGCGTATGAATGCAAAGTTGAATACATCACGCAAATTTGTATATATTAACATTAAGCAGATTCATGTAGATTATTAAAATGTTTTATGTATTGTTAACTGTTGCACTTAGTCATATAATTTATATGAGTACCATAGGCATTTTTTATGTTTTACAACTGTGTACAAAAATTATTTCAATGTGACATGGTACATCTATTTATATGGCTATTATATAATAAATCATACTTTTAAGAATATATGAGGGGTCTATATATATTAATTGAAATATGGAAACTTTCTAGAATTAGAAAGCAAATAATTTGCAATAAAAATATAAAAAGTGGGAAATTTTAGAATTTATTTTCATAGTACCACAAAAGAATAGACGTTTTTAAGTTCATTATACTTTAAACCATATAAATAATACATTAGATTTGATAAAAATTGAATATATTAATGAATAATTTATTTTTTGTTGAATTCGCAACACTTAGCTTGCATAAATATGAAAATATAATTTAAAAAATTGAAATATAATATTATTTTATATTTAATCTTTTTATTTGTATGTGTTAAAAATTAATCATATTTATTAAAAATAAAAAGTGCATAACGTGAAAATTATATAATCTTTGTCGATATATATATAAGAACAAAATTCTGATATAGTATATAAACTTAATAGTAAGAAAATCAAACATTTTACTAGGAAATTAGTATATTTGTATATTGTTTCTTAATTTATAATATAAATATATAACTTATACAAATATTTATTTATTTTAAAAAGAAAAAATCTCCAAAAAATATTTGAAAACAATGAATATTCCTAAAACTAAAAAATTCTATTTATAAGTAAAGTTTTAGAATTATTGTATTAAATAGAGTTCTTATTTTACACATTTTTTTTAGTAGGTTATTTATGGGTTATTATAAAATTTTAATTAAGGTTATCTTCTGTTATATATATAAACTTCTAAAGAGAGTAAAAATTTGATTCGATCAAATTGTGCAAAAAACTAAAAGAAACTTAATAATAGCCTTCATATATTGTACCACGATAATTATATATATATATATATATATTAAATTATTAGAATTATGTTAATATTAAATTCTATGTACTTTTATTTTGTTTCATTTTAAGATGGTTTTTTAAATTATAGGTATTTTTTTTTATTTTTTATATTTTCATTTGGAAAAATTATATTTTTCAAAGGGAACATTAATATAGTTTTTGTTTTAAACTATTATAATACTTTATTAGGTATAAAATATTTTTATAATGAGCAATATCTGTGAAGTAAAATATAGGGAAGAGATACATTTTGATATATTATATTTTTCCGGCTAAAAGTATTTTTAAGGAAATATTATGTATTTTTTATATTTATGTCGATTCATTATGGTGTATCTGTAAAATATTTTTTAAACAATATGTATTTTTAGAAATATGTACAAAAAATAATATATTCATTCTAAATTAATCTGTAAGAAATTTGTAAATTATATATTTTAGCAGTTTATATTGTTAATCTTTCTTATATGTTGCTTACATATTATATCATATATATTATTATTAATATTTTTTGATTTTATATATTTTTAATATTAATAACATTATATATATATTTCTGTACCAACATTACATTAAAATTCTTTTCTTTTTTTTTTTATTCCATATTAATATTTCTTAAAGGCAAATATTATTAATTAAAAAAAATAAAAAAATTATGTAGTAAAATATAGAGATCTCGCAACTAGAGATAATTTTATAAGTTATTGTTATGTATTATGAATTTCAATATTTTTAATGGAAAAATAAAAAATTAGATCTTATTTATTTTTAAAATGTGTATTTCTGAATATATTAGATATTTACATATAAATTTAAATTTTTAATTAAATTATAGAATATAAACAATTGCATGTGCCAAAGGAGTAACTAAAGCATGAGTTCTAATTAACATAACCCAAAGTTTTGATTTTGTTAATTATTATTATTATTGTTATGTTTGTATGATAACTAATAATTTTTGAGTATTATAACAATTTCTAAAATATTATGTTTATGATAATGGAATAATTAATAAGATAACATCCTTAAAATATAGTAATAACTGTATTTATACGAAGGGCAATGTATTACATATATATTCTATACATTCTATATTGTATAAAAACTCAATATTTATATATAATAATATATCAAATATTTTTTTCTTAGTTTTTTCTGAAAATGAATAATACAAAAATTATTTAATTAGTGTACCACGTTAAATAATTAAATTATATATATCATTATTTAAGAATTAATTATTATTCTTTTATTTTAATGAAAGTTTGTTTTTTATAAATAACATTAATATGAAAATTATTTAATTAATTTTTTAATTAATTTTTTTTTTTGTAAATACTGCAAAATCTACTATAGATACATATATATTTTATTAAATAGTTGCGTAGCAATAAAAAAAAAATTTCTTTAAATAAGTATATCATTCCTTATTAGTAGAAGTATATTATAATTATCTTAAATTATGTATCAATGAATACATAAAATAATGAAAATATATATAATATAACAAAATTTTAAGGCACTCTCTTTTATTAAAATTCTTAAATTTGTTCTTTTAACATGGATATACCATTTTAACAATAACAAGGTATTACAATATTATTTAAGTTTATATGTATTATTTATATTTTTCATGGTTTATTTTTATTAATTCTGTTTTATATAATAGGATTTGTTGTTCGTTTAAATAACAAATGTTATTTTATATTTTTTTTTGTGTAGAGTGTCTTCAACAAATTACTGGATGAAGAGTACAAAGTTGATGATTGATAATATACAAGAACTTATCTATTATTACCATAGAACAAAAATAGAAGAGGTTCAGATATTATGGGGTTAAAAGAAAATATACCAAATAACAGATAGTACGAAAAAAGAAGTATACCTTGTAATGAGTAGTGGTCTAAAGGAAAAGATAAACGATCTGGAGAAAATTTTTTAAATTATGCAGTAATCCATGAACAACCTAGAAAAAGTAAATCTTCTTTATACAGAGGAGGTAAATCAAATTTTGTAAAAAGGTTATTGGACAAAATATATTTTATAAATAAATGTTAGGAATGCTAAGAATCTTGATATTAAAATTTTAAGGAGGGTGTATAATATATACATGTTACTTTACATTACATTCGTCTTAATTTTCTCAGTTTCATTAATATTTCGCGGAGCAAATGAATTAAATATTATGAATATTTTGAAGCTCAAAAAAGGTAGGAATTACACAAATATAATAATTCCGTACTTTTTTCAGTATTAAAGCTAATATTTTTAATATCGTTTATTTGAATCTTCCAGAAATCTGTAAATGTTCATATGTCAAAACTTTTGAAAAGTAAAATGTATAAAATGAAATATTCTTCTTTCATTTAAGTAACCTTTTACAAAAATTAAGTTCTATAATTTCTTTAGTGATATGTGCATATTACAGAGAATTCCAATAATTACTTAGATTTTACAAATATTGCATCATGTACCCAAATTTTTGATACGCAAAAGTAAAAGTATGTGTCTTTAATGTTTTTTAAGAATTTGGTTATTTTAATGTTTTTCAATTTGTATTTTAAAGTTTTGTTTCATTTTTATACAATAATATATTTTCATATATATTTTTTTGTATTTAAATAGGTTCTGATGAAAACTTATGAGTAAGTACGTTAAAATTGATATGAAAAAGCACCATTAAAGTAATTTATAGAAATTTTACATTGATCTATATTTATATCTGCAAAAAATTGTTTTATTTTTATTTTTGTATTGTTACTCTCTAATGATATTGTTTATTGGTGCAATAAATAAATGCATTATTTGTTTAAAATTAAAAATAAATATGTATTTATTTTCTAATTTTCAAAGGAAGTGAGAAAATGCATTTATATCTTATTCTTTTTATATTATATTTTTTTTCTTTTGTTTAAGATTATATAACAAACGAATTATATGTTATATGAATACTGTCATACTAATTTTAATTATGCATAATGCATAATTCTGTTTTATAAGATTTATGCATTTACATTATAATAGGAAAATATTGAATAATAATCAGTTAGATGATATGACTAATTTCAAGTTATATATGTGATAATTATTTTTTTATCTATTTTTCATTTTTGATTTTCTATTATTATGAAATACTTTATTATATCAATGATTATAGTATATAAGTCACAAAAAGGTGTACAAACATTTATGTAATTTTAAATTGTAGTAGATAAAATTTAAGCATCATTTTTTGTTTATTTATATATTTTTAATATGCTTTACATGATCAATTAGAGTTATCATTATTATTATATGTTACATATTCTTAAGATTTACAATATATGGTCCATATATGCTTAGATTATATATGTGTTATATAGAATGTTACTTTTTCTTTTATTATTTTTTTAAAGTTGTTCTTCAGTTTATCCCTTTACTAATATTTAAGTATAAGAGAAGGAGTGGATATTTATTAAATAAACTTAATTAATTTATTTATGTTTGTTCTATATTATATTTTGTGTATATATTGAATTTTATATATATATGATGAGAAAATTAATATATCTTTTCTTTTTTTTCCTTATTGTCAACAATGAACTAATTTATATATATGTCAACTTGCATGCAATGCGTATGAGTTAAATATGTTTTGAAAACAAAGGAATAATCCCTCCCTCCAAAAAAAAGTAAATATGAATAATGTGCTACAGTTAAATGGAAAATATAGAGTTTTAAAAGAACAAGTAGATGAAATTAGTAGTGGTATTCATTATAGTTATTCTTTTAAAATATTCATATATAAGAGAACATACTTCAATAGAAATGTTAGTGGTGATAATACTGTTGTAAAAATGTAACAACTTTTGAATAGAGATTTTTTTAAATATATTAATAAAACAATTAGAAAATAAAAACTTCGCTGAAAATATACTTAAGGCGCTTCAATTTACTTTAAAAAGAAATGTTGAAATAGAAAAAGTAATGTTCTATATTATTGTTATGAAATCATTAATTTGAAGGAAGGTAAATTATTATTATAAAAGGCATATTTAGAATAAATTATTACTATAAGTAATATAATAGTTCCATAATTCAATAAAATATTAAGGGTCTGATATTAATATACTCGTTTATATATATAAATTAATAAATATACATATATACATTATATATGTGAATATATACATTTATAATAATACTATTGTTTTATGATATATATAGTTACTAAGACATAAATTAAATATTTCCGGAATAAACAAATAATGTTTGGGGATTATTCTTTGATTTAACTAAATATATATAATTAATTATTTTAAGTTGATATGGATATATTATTATACTTAGAATTAAGAATATGATTTAGGAAAAAACAAATAATACAAAAAATAATAAATTCATTAAATTCAATGAATATCTAAAAAATGTTTATTAAATAGAATACATATTGATATATATAAGATGCATAATATATATCATTATGTATTCTTCATTTGATATAGTATTAATTATTAAGGTACGCTATTATACTCTTTATATAAATGTAATTTTGTAATATTTGAGAAAGTAAGAAGTATTCAATAAAATTTTTTAAGTTAGACAAACTAGCATTCTCCTAAGTATTTTTATTTCTATCTCTATATATATGTATATACTGCAAATGAGTGAGATTGTGAAATACATAATTATCTTATTTTTTGCAAAGCTAATGGGATATAAGAATTATATGTCATATGGAAAAATTAAAATTTTTATTTATATATTTTCATATGATTATTTTTTAGAAGAGAATTGAGATTACCCCAATTTGTATCAATTTATTAAATATATAATTATAACAATGTATTTAATAAATAATATTTTTATATTTATACATTTTTCCTAAGTGCAATAGACAATAATGAGTACAAATAATGGAATACAAATATTTTTTTTTTCAAAAATGTTATTTCATAATATATTTACTTTATTTCATTTAAATTAGTTGTATAGTGCTTATAACTTAATGTATGTTTGCAGGAAGTTTTTATTTATAAATGTATAAAAAATGAATACCCTGCTCTATCTTGTATAAAGTTTTGCAGAAAAACATTAATATATCCAGAATTTACATAAATTTTATTATATATTATTTTATATAATATCTCTTCATATATCTTAACTATATTATTTTATATTGTAAATTATTTTATTTAAAATTATTTTGTATTGGAGTCTTTTTTAAATAATCATGATTACAGAATATGTGTTTTTTCTCTATCTCCTTTTATATTATTATTTTGTTTTTTAATATTATTAATGTTCTTTTCCGTATATAAGTATATTTTTTTAAATAAAGAAATATATATATATAAATAACAAATTTCTTAATTTTAATAAATATTTTATTAGTAATAATAAACAAAATGTATTTTTTTTAAATTATAAAATATCTATAACATTCAATTTATATTAATGTGATAAAAATTTATAAAATTATTCATTTAGATTTCGGTTTTTATTATATAATAATTTCCAATGCGAATTAAATTCACGAATAGTACTTTTATAATTGTAATGCATAAATGATGCGTATATCTTTCGTGAACTTTGTTTGTTGAATTATAATTTGTTCAATAAAAAAAAAAAAAAAATAAACGTTTTTTTTTTTCTACTCATAAAAATGTTATTATATTCGTTATATTTGTTTAAATTTTTCAATTATAATATAATTATGAAAAAATGTAATATGTACAGAAAACAATTTTTATTGTTAAGGAAAATAACAAAATATTATTAGCTATATTGTTAAAATGTGTTAAAGTACCTATCAGTAGCACATATACTTTTTTTTTATTGTATATTTAAAATAAAAAATTTAAACGCTAATTAAATAAGAATATTTTATTTTCTTTTCGAAACATATTAAAAACAAAAATTTTTAATTGTTATGTTTTATAAATAAAATACTTATACTTTTTTTAGAATTTATTTAACAAAATAAATTATATGTATAATTATTTTAATGAGTACTGCTTTTTTTATGAGTTAATCTTTATGAGAAATATTTAATAAAATATGGTTAAAATTTGAGTTTTTTTTCATACATAATGTATGTATTTTATCTATTCAATTTAATGTTTTTTCTTAGAAAAAATGAATAAAACCCTTAGCAGTACCACAGTGCCCTTTTATCAGTACATTTTGAATTTCGAGTGAATTTTTTATTTAGTTAAATATATTATAACTTTATGAAATTCTAAAATGAATGGAAAAATAATGTATTTTATTTTATTAATGACTTTTATATTTATCAATTTTATTTGGACAAATTGCGCTTTAAGTTATATGGTATAGTGATAACATCCCAGAAAATTCTCTTTATATTCTTTGAAAATTCATATTATTTATATATAAATATATTAATAAAAAAAAATTCTTAATGAGTAAATATGCATATCACATTATAAATAATTAAGTTAATTTATTTTCTTTGTAGTGTATCTTTGATGAATATTTAGATAATAAGTTCAGAGCAAATAGAGAATTATATTCAAGAACTAATATATTATTATCAGAAATTGAGAAGGAAGAAAACAATGTAAGATTAAAGGGTATGTTAATTAGAAATCAACATCGCAATATAGAAAATGAAGGTGATAATGTTGAATCAGGAAACGATGGAAAAGTAGAACATAAGGATAAAGATAGATCGAGAACAGTAGCCAAAAATTTAGTTATGAAATGTGAATCCTTTATGTGTAAAACCTTTTATGTGATAGGTAATCTTTTTGAAAAGATACTACATATTGAACATAATCTTATAGATAAATGCATGAAATTCTCAGATTCAGCTCTGAAAAAACGTTTAAATTTTTCATCTTGTATTAGTACTGCTTTAGCATTTATTTTACCAGGTGTAGTTTTTTTAACTGCAATTATATTATCAATTCTAGCTATTTATTATTATGACAGTATAAGTAGTATGCAAATTGGTGGACTTTTGTTTATTTATTTATTGGTACTTTTGATGGTACATGTGTATTTGTATTATCGTTAGTTATTTTAATATGTTTTTAATTGGTTTCTTAGAACTGGAAAAATTCTTGAAATATGAATTTTGCTTATGGGGAAATAAAGTTTAACTATAGTTATAATAAATACATTTTTTTCGGAAAAGGGGCTTTTCATGTTACTATTAATGATCTAATTTATGCCTAGTGATGTTATGTTCTCAAAAGAATTCTTCAATTTATACATATAAATATTAATATATATCATAGATAATATATTTATATATATTAATACCTACAAAAGAAGGAACTATTTATTAAATAATTATAACAGTTAGCATGTGTCTATAATTGTCTAGTTTTTATTATGTGTACTTTTTCTATAAATTAGTAATCTTTCATAGCGGATATATCTTTTATGTTTCAAAAACTATTAAATTGACATTGGTATTTATTTGCAATAAGTTATGTGTTATATATATAAAAATTATACATATAAAAGTTTTACCTAATCTTGTATTATAATAATTATGTGCACATTTAATTTAATATATAAAATTAAAATTAATACAAATTCACTATTCTGGTGAGGTATATTATATGTTTAACTATTATACTCTTTTTTATGTTTTTTATGGCTGAATGTAATTAATTGAATATAATTTTAAAACGATTTATTATATATTGTTTTTAATTTAAATATATCATTCTGTTCTTCATTTATTTAAACAAAAGCTATACTTTTTTTCTGTTTATGAATGTGAATTTTTTAAATAAATGGGTAATTTATAATTCTTGAAAAAAAAAACTTATGAGAAATATATATTTTTAAATTTATTTTAAACAAAATCATTATAAATATATTTTTATATTTTTTACGTATTTTAACCTATGTTATTTATCCTCACTGATGTTATTTTGATTTTATGAATAAACTATTGATAACACATTTTCAAATTTATAAATCATAAAGCTTTATTATTGAATAAATAATTTAAATTCCATTTATTATTTTATTTTTGCATTTTCATAATTGTTGTATTTAATTTTTTTTTATACAGAATATTTAAAATTTTGTAATAAAAATGAAATTATAATAAAAGTATATTATGCTTGTTTGATTTTGATAGATATAATCAAATGCATTTTTAAAACAATGTTAATCTGATAAGAGCATTTATCACACAACAACTGCTGATTTTGTTATTTCTTAAACAATTACAACTTTATAGATATTAAAAATACATTTTTAATTGAATTCAATTAAGAATTAAATAGAACGTAAATAATTTTAGGGATAAATACATCATTTTTATGGCTTCTATTTATGTATTTCTATTATATTTTTTAATTTACACATGCTTTAACCGAGGAAGTCGTACTATATTAAATGTATGAAGAAAATATAACGAGTTTATATAAATGATATGAATTTTATCGAATCCTTAACCTTCCTTTTAGTAAAATGAAGAAAAGTAAAAGAAAATCCATGTTATACATATAGGTTAGTTCATAAAAGTGCTATTATACTAATATTTTTGCTATATGTTATATATTTTAAATAAAATATTATGATCTATCTTGTATGAAAGGATTAATTATATAAGAATAAAATATGTTTTTTTTTTTTGAAATTTATTAGATTTTCGCATGATTAAATTGTAACATTTTAAATAGTTCTTTTAGTAGAATCATGTTAAACGCCCCAAATTAATATTAATATTTGATTAATTAATCACAAGTTACGTATATCTGAAAATGTATGCTTTATCACATGAAACATTGTAAGTATTTAAATTTTTTGCGAAAATATAGTTGAAGATACATATATTAATATTCATATTTGGAAATATCAATAAAATAAAATTCACCTTGTTAATAAAAACTTTAATGCTTTATAATTTTTTTTTCTTTATTTATACAATGAGTTATAACATTTTACGAAATTATATTCTTTTCTGTAAATTAATTACATGTCCTTATAAAATGGTTTTACTTTAAGTTCAGCATATTAGTAGAAAAATATCAATATTTATTAATATAATTTTAATTTTTTTGAGAAATTATAGATACAAGATTAATAACATTGAGTATTATAATGCATTAAAAATAAACAAAAATATAGATAGATCTCTATATTCTTTTTTTTATTACAATTACATATTTATTCATGTATTTATATAAAAAATAAAGATTATTTAAACATTTACGATAAAATAAACTGATAACAAGAAAGGTTATTTATTTATATTCTTTACAATTTTATGTAAATAAATAAATATATGTTTTCGTTAAAAACAAAAATGAACAAAAAATTAAGAGAAATGAATAGTAAGAATAATTCTTGAGAATGTATGCATGTTTATCTTATTAATTATATAGTAGGAAATGGAACTTATACATGTTTTGTAATTTAATTCTATATACTATTTATATACTGTTTTTTTTAGGGATGTTTCTATAATAAGCCTTTTTTTTTTGTGTAAAAACATTTGGTTAATTCGTTAAAATATTTATAGGTAAAGTGATATATGTGCATAACAGATGTTACATAGATATCATGAATGTTATATTATATATACGTATATTTAATGCAATGTAATTAAAATAAAATAATGTTAATTTTTGGAACTTAATTTTGTAATTCAGAATTTTTTTTTAACTATTATAAATATTTCCTTTCTTTAATTTATGCCAGTGATAATATTTTTTTGTATATAATAATTTAATAATTATTATTTTCTTAGTTGCAACTTACGAAGAGTAACAATAATAATAGCATATATAATAATTTTCTGCTTGTAGGAAATTTCTATATTATATAGAAAATTAACTGTTTATGTTTGCTCTTAAAAGGATGTTATTAATTGTATTAATATATGTAAAATAGTGTATTATATATTTTTCTAAATTTTACTGTTAGTAAAATTAGTAAAACTTTCATGTTCTCAATTTTTTTTTTATCATCCTTTTATATATATTAAATTTATATTCCCTTTGTTACTTTATTTGTAATATTATATGGCTATAAGTATTTATTTGAAATTTTGGAATTGCATAAAATGTTTTTATGCTAAATGTATTTTTATCTTTATTGTTTTACTTTTATATTTTTAGATATATTAATATATTTCTATATTGTGTATATATATATGAAACAGAAAATATGGAAATTGTGAAATTTTGAACTTTTAATTAACAATAAATTTTATTTGTATTCAGATACAAGTTATAACATAATAAAGTCATTTTACAAACATGTAACGCTCATCATTATAGTACATTTACAAATTAACGTAAATTCACAGATTTTATAGTAGCTATAAATTTTATTTTATTAAATTATAATAGTTTATACCTATGGTATTTTTTTCAGATTAATACAAATGTATATAATATATAATAATGCATATTTTTCATGAATTCATATATTTTTTCATTATAATAGTATTATTTATCTTTAATACGAAACTCTTAAATGGGTATGTATAAAATTAGAATTATTACTTTAATACAACATAAAATTTCATAGTTAGCTTCTGAATATATATTACTATACATTTTTTACATGGCATATGATTTTACATGTGAATGGAAAATTCTTAACACATATTATATAATTTTTAATTTGATTTTATTATATCTAATCTTGTTCTTATTATTTTATTTATTTTTTTTTTTTAAACGATTAATAAAGAAAAATTTTGAATATCTCAACTATTAAATAATTAATTCAAATACTTTATCCATATATCACTTAGTTTTATTTGTATTATTTTCATAATGTTTTTTTGTCTCTTTTTTTTTTTATTTATAACTCAATATAGAAATTATATAAAATTATAATGTTATTTTGGTTATGTAAAATTTAATATAAGTTATAACTATATAAATTCAATTTAGAATATTTATAATAAAATATATAGATTATAATTAATAATATAAACCGTATCTTTTAAAATTGGTGATATTTAAAATATAGTTAATATATTTATTAGTCAATATATATTAGTATTAATGAATACAATGTAAGAAAATTTTATCTCCATAATTTTTATTTAAATCATTATATATACCTTTTAAATAAGGACAATGTGTTATAACAATAATGTGGTATTATAATGTTATTTCATATTTTTTTTGTTGTTTATTTTATTTTTAAGAATAATTATGGTAAATTATTGGATAAGAAGTATATGATAGATGACCATGTATATTTAACAACTAATTGAAAATCAGAAGACAAATCAGTGGACGTAAATTCAACTGAATTTATACTAGGTAATGGGAAGAATACTAACTTACTCGATAAAGTGAAAGATATATTTATAAATGGAACAGGTACTGCTTCAGAAAGTTATGAAATAAATTAACGTTCATTAAATAGTTAGGAAAGGGATAAAATGTCTAAGAAACAGAAATCATCTTTACTCAATAGAATATATATTTTTTTGAAAAAAAATATTCAACATATTAGACTCTTTAGATAAAATTAAGAATAATACCAAAATTAATGAATTTACAACGAGAAGATTGGTATATGGAAAGATAGCGCTAGTGGGCATTCTCCCTATTTTTGTTTTATTGGCAAGATTAGGGCTTTTAATATTAAGTGCCGCATTTTTTGAGAATGTAGAATGGTATTACAGCATAAATGATTCTTATTATAGTTTATATAGGATATTTATTATTTAAAGGAGTATTAATTATATTAGGTGTTGTTTATACTTTAATGAAAATTGTAAAATATAAAATAATAAAGAAAATAATACTAAAATGTGTCATAGTGAGTTAATTTTTTTGTTAAGGAGAACTTTTAATATGGAAAAAAAGGATATTTAGTACCTCAATAATATTACATACCTAAGAAATGATTATATATATACTTAATTTTAATAATATAAACTATATATACGTGACTATTTTAATATAAAATATAAAAATATGTATTCTTCATCTCTAGTGAACTTTATTGTTTTATTTTTTAAATTAGTATTTTATATAGTCGTTTGTACATAATTTAATGATTTAGAGTAATATATATATATGTGCTACATTTAAATAAACTTGTGAATATAACATATTTATGTTTAATAAAATTGATATAAAGTAGCAAAATTAGTACTTTTCGTAAATTAATAGGAAAATTCATAATGTCATCTTATAAAGTGTATTTATTTTGTTTGCTTTCCATTTACATTTTTTTACGTCAAAATATTTATATCGTGACCTAACTAAATTAATATATATGTTTTATAATAATTAAAAATGTCTCTTTTTTTGTATATAATAAAACCATAATAATGATTTTTTTTTTTGTTTTTGTATGAAGAAAAGTTAATTAATATTTTTTATAGTGGTTTTGTAATAAATGTAATATAGTATTTATTTGCTATAGATACATTACTAATATAGCGTTAATATTTTGAGTTTTTAAAATATGAAATTTTAATTATATAATAAAAACATTTTCTTTTTAAGAAGAAATTTTTTACCATTTGTTGTTAATTAAGAGAATTATAGTTTCTTATATCTAAATGAGGATTAACTATATTTAATACTCATTTAACAAATGCTATTATTTCAGTGTTATAGGAATTACTTAAATATATGTTATGAAGTATGTTAAAAATATATACTAAACTTATATTTTTAGTTTTTTTATTAGAACCAGTGATAGAACAAACGTACTAAGAATAATAGGTTATTAAATGTTTTTATACAAATATACTTTATTTTGTTTTGTAATAACAATAATATTCGAAAAATGAATTATGTATATGTAAGCGTTCAATTACCAATAATAGTATAAAAAATAAATAATATATTTGATTTATGGGGGTAAATTACCGTGAGTAATTGTTTTTTTGTTTCTGTGATTTTATAAGTTTCTATATGTATGTAGTACAAAATAGAATTAATATGGTTTATATGTATTTTAAAATATGCAAAATAAATGTTAAGGACTACAAATATTTTGATACTAATAATTCTTTTTTTTTTTAATATATAAAAAGTGATAAATATAAAATGATGTCAATATTTCTTTAATCAGATATATTTCAATTTTTTCCTATTAATATGTTATGTAATAATATTCTAGAAGAAATGTATAATTGTACATCCAACAAATATTTAGGTAAAAAAAAAATAATAAATATAACATTTACACATATAATATACACGAAATCTTTATATTATTATAATGAAAATATCAAATTAGATTCTATATAGATTTAAATAGGAGCGAATGTTATGCTTAGAATTTGTTTTAGGGATTTTAGTTGTGTACGTATATAATTTGTTTTCTTGATCATTAAGATGTATATATTTTTATTAATCATTTATATGGGGGGTTATGTTCTGTAAAAAGTTATATTAACAAATGAAGAACTGTGTAATAGAAAATTTATAATAATTATAATAAAAATTTAAATAAAATATATATGAATTACTTTTTTTTTTTATTTAATATTAAAATACTCTTTAAAATATTTAAATTTATGTATATAATATATATTCTTTTTTTTGAAAAATATTACTAAAGAACATTCTTTATAAAATAAAAATTATATTTTAAATAGTACATTTATAATAAGGAATAATAGATATGTTAGATCTTATTATATACATTAATTTTATATGAGACCCAATGTATATTATATCAGAAAATTTCTTGTAACTTTTTGCTTTCTGCAAGTTTTATTTCATATCCTATATCCATTTATATAATGAAATTTATAATATAGAATATATATATGCACATATATATATATATATATTTTTGATATCATCTATACTTCTTATTTTTGTAGTAGAATATTAAACATATTTTTGAACAATTTCTGAAATTTAGTGTGCGTTATATATACATTTGGTAATTAAGTACTTTCACATTTACAATACCATTTTATATAATTTAGTAACTTATGTCTGGCTAAATGAATTTATGTTATTAAAAAGAGGAAATTAAAAAACGCTCCAAATTATTTTATCGTGTAATTAACTAATAATATTGAGCTCACGTAGGACAAAAATTGCATAACAGAAAGTCATATAAAGTCATTTTTCTTTATGTATCTTGTGGGTCTTTGTTGGAAATAGGGTTCATATATTAATCAAGTGAATTAATATATATTTTTAAGTAACTTAATAATAAATTAAGTAAAATAATGTTTATGAATTCAATTATTATACATCAATTATATATTTCCCCTAATATATAAATTCTTTTTTTATAATAGTAAGAAATCGAAAAGGATAATTAATATACGTAGTGCACTTATTTTGTATTTATTGCAATGCTTTATAATGATATATAAAAATTATATATTAATTTAACACGTTTTTTAAATTATAATAATATAATATTTTTTACTTTCAAGAATAAAAAGAATACTTAAAAAAATAAAAAAGTTAATTTATTAAATACATCATAAATATAATAAATAAATAATGGGGAAACAAATAAATTATTAAATTTTTATTTAAACAAATATAATTTGCAAAAAAAAAAATTATTATAATAATAAAAGAAATATATAACATTTATATTATTATCAAAATATTATTCAAGTTGCAAGTGAGCATTTTATAAATCTTAAAATGAAAAGGTACTATCTTATTTTGTTTCATATATATATATATGTGTAAAGTGTATTCATTTTTTAATATAATACATAATAAATTAATAAAATATTTTTTTTTTATTTATAAAACAAATTATTTAACACGAATTATTATAGATGATTTTTTTGTAAAATTACTTTAATGTTATAATGATTATTTAGTTTTATTATATATAATAATATCTCATTAATTATCATTTGTAATATATAAATTTCTTTTAGTCAAACTATTGTTTAAAATTGCGGATTTTATTATATTTTGTGTAAATCAAAATATTTAAAGAACAATCCTTATTTATTATTATAATATATTATATTAATTATTTCCTAGGAAGTATTGTAATTGGTTTTATTTATTATCTTATTTTAATTTTTCTTTTTTACATTTAGAAAGAAAATTTGGATTATTACCCTTTTAATAGTTTTTATGTAAAGGTTAATGCGGGTAATGTTTTAGACAATGAAAAAAAACTTTGATATGATATATATTTTCTTATACAAACAGTGAAAGTGATGATGTATATATTTATCGTGAATAAGTTCTAGAAACTTTTATATATTATATGAATCTGAAAATAGTAATTTGTAAAGTGAAGATTGTTGCATATATATATGTGACATTTTTAATGAATTATAATATAAATATATCTCCCTGATCACATTTGTCTTATTTAAAAAAATGAATTATTATTTATAAGACAAAAAATAAATATTTACACATAAAAAAAATGTGTTTTTTAATTAATTTATTCTACATTAGTATTATATATTTTGTTGAACATAAAGAAAAGTAGTAACTTCAACATAAGGATTTAACAACATATGTAAAATATAAAATTACTATTTACATATCTTAATATGAAAGATAAAAAGAAAATAATAATAATAAATGGGATAAAGTTAAAATGCTTAATCCATGAATGTCATATAGCGTTTTTGTTTCTAATATAACAGATGTAATTCTATAATATATTATTTTTTTATTCACCCAAAATATATGATCTGAAAAAATAAATATTTCTTTATAAACAATAGATTTCTAGAATAAAAAATATTATTAAATTAATTTTATATTTGATTTAAATAATAAAATGTTCGTGATACTATTTTTTTCAATAAAAAGTGGTTTTCATTATTATACAACAAGAACGTTTATAATTCACTAGATGAATTAATAAAAAGAAGAAAATTATAAAACATAATAATATTAAATATTTAGAAATATACATATATATTAAAATATAAAACAAAAAAATAAATGAAAAAATAATGGATTAAAAACTTACTAAAATAAATAGTCGAAATCTGACTTTGCAGAAATAACTAAAACAAAGCTATGTTGGAGATTTTCCAACATATATATAAAAAAAAAAAAATGAATAATTTAAAAATTTACAATTTTTATAGCACTAACAAAAAATTAATTATATGAATATGCACTAAAAACATAAATGATATATTTATATTATGGAAAACAATGATAATATTAAACTAATTTTGTTAGATAAAAGTTTAATATAATTCATATATTACATATAGGCTGGGAATTTTTATGTATATATACTTAAACATAGAACGTTTTATGAATATTGAGATATCTTAATTTATAGACTTTGAAGAATCACACTTTAATATGCTCCTAATGAGATTTAAAATATTTCCTTGTACTTAATGATTGGTCATCTTTACGCATATCAAGATTTTTCGATACTTTAATAAAAAAATAAATTAATGATAATATGGATAGTACACCTAATATTGGAACTCCTGGAAGAGAATTTATTGACATAAAGATAGATAACGATCCAAAGGCCACTACTGAAAATGGAATAAAAATATAAATAATATTTTTAATATTTACTTCAAATATACCTCCATATTCATCTGCAGTTTTACACATATAATCTAATAGTTTTGCTATTTACCTCTCAAAAATTTCATCTAATTTATTCAAATATTTAAGTATTGTTGGTAACCTATTTTGTTTTTCCGATAAATATTTTTTTATTCGAATAAGTCCTTCATTTAATTTTCTGTTCCTATATCATGATTTTTATCAAATAATTCTGAATCATAGTAATTCTCCACTTAGTCTATAAAATCTGTTGAATTAGTTGATTTTTTATTTTTTTCACCATGTATTAACATTGTAATATCCTATAGTTCATTATCTGTCATCAGGAAATTAAAATCCTTTCCAAAAGCATAATCTTTTTCATTTTCTATATCACTATTTTCATCAGATATTACTGAATCATAGTAATTGTCCGACTAATCTAAACGTTCTAATGTAATAGTTGATTTTTCATCATTGTCATCATGAACAAACGTTATAATAGATTCTAATTTACCATCATCTATATTTAAGAAATTAAAATCTCCTACAAAATTGTGTGTTTTATTTTCTGTTTTATTTATATTTTCTCTTAATGCTGTCATTAATTGTTCATGATTTACATCTGTTTCTGTATATAATGATTTGCTTACTCTTATGTGTAATGAATTATTTGTGTTGACTTTTTTATTGCACAAATATCCAGAGGTATTTATCTAAAAATTATGTTATATATTTAATTTATAAAAAATTATCAATTTTTCAACATAAATATAATATTAGTTTTAAAATGAAAATATAATATTACAAAAAAGTTATAAAAATGTCTGAACTGAATAATTATCTTACTTCATGTGATTTCTGGAATACAAATATTTATAAGTAAGAGAGGATAAGTTTATTGGATTATACCATTGTATATAATTTATTTATATAGATGCTAAAATTTTTCTGAGAATAGAATTTTTATTTATACAAGTTTTTTGATAATAATTAAAAATATAAATGTTATAAAATTTTCTTTATGTTTTTTTTTTCTTTTTATTATGTAAAACTCTTTAATTTTCTCTCGTTAATGATAGTTACAACATATATTCTAAATATACGTGAATATATTGATTAAACGAGGGTATTTTAGTAAATCTTCCACTTAAAAATATAAATTATAATAATATATTTAAAAAAGTGTCTTAAAAATCAAAATTAAACTAATAATAATTATATAATAATAACTGCCACAACACATGCTGTAAATAAATTATTTCAAAATATTTATATAATTTTTTGTGTTAACAACACAATGTTTTGCTAATTTTGTTAAAATGTGTAATAAAATTGCATGCTATGGTTCTATATGTAAATTCAACTCTAAAATGTGACATTTAAAAATTATCTGTTCGAATAATTTAATGAAAAATATTTAGGTGTTAACGAATGTTTTACAAGTGAAAATTTTTTTTTAAACATTTTTGCAACAAGCATAATAATTAAAATAGAAAAAAAAATTATTTAATAGTAATGATTTTATAGAATTTTAATGTACATTCAGCATATAAAAGATTAACAATTTTTATTTATTTTGAGAAAAAATGCTTAATATACTATCAATAATAAAGTATATTTTATTTGAGTTTATATTATATAAGATAAATTAAAGTTTGATTTTTTTACACAAAATAAAAAATGTAATTTTATTAATTTGTTGTGTTATTAAGAGCCTTTAATATTTATTTATAAATTTTAATAATAAATATAAGAAATTATATTAATAAAAATTTGAATAAAAAAGAATTTTTTTAAAAATTGTTTTGAAATTTAAATAATATATATTTAAAAAAAAAAAAAATAATAATAATTGATCACACATATAAAACAAATTTAAAGCACAAATGAACGAAAAATTGTATTTTGCTCGATTCTTTCCTTGTTTATATGATATACGATTCTGTTATTTATACAACTAATAATACATTTGAGAGATAATTATTTTTATTAACTAATTTTTTTTCATAATAAAAATATCCAATTATAAAAAGCAATTTAAGAATATTTTTCATTTTTTACTTAACAATTAAATTGCACTAAGCACAAAGAAAATATAAAATATAACAAAAATATAAAAAGAGTTAGTATGTTTTATAGCTTTAAAATTAATTTATACGAAAAATAAAAATAAAAAAGAGAAATTTCGATACACCTATATTTTACTTCTCAGTTCTTAAATTTTTTAGAAACTTTAATATTATATTATAGAATAATTATAAAGTGTTATATAAGAATCAATATCTATTATTCTGTTATATATTTTTAAGAATAATTAAAACATTATATATATATGTATATATATATTTTTTTTTTAATTTTTATGAAGGCCAAAGTTTCTAAAATAACGGATGTAATATACTATTATAAAGTGTGTTATACAGATGTAGTACGCACTTATTAAATGTACATTATTTCCATAATTTACTTATTAATTAAAGAATGATTATAATACGTGTTGAATTATACATTAGGCTAATAAAAAAATTCATTAATCCTTGTATTTCATTATACGAATAAAAAAGCATTATTCAACATAAGATATAACTTTATATGTTAATATAAAAGAAGAAGAAAATTTTAGAAAGTGTAGTAATTTTTTATTTTCCATGTTGAGGTAAAAATGTTATTATTAAACGTACGAAAGTAAACTATTCTTAATTATAACGTAATATTATATTTCTATATATAAATAAAATTTTAATATTGAATTAAAAAAAAGTATTTTAAACAAAATAATTACTTAAGATGGAAAATTATTAAGGAATAATATATTTGTATAATTAAATTAAATGCATTTTTATGTTTCTCACCATTCTGAACAATTAGCATAACTATGATGGGAATATAGTTCTACACTTTATATTATGTATTAATATAATATTATATATATATAAATAATATACATTTTAAATAAATAATTCATAAATGGAACACTTCTTATAATTTCATACAAAAAATTAGTTATTAAGAAATAAAAAAAAAAAAAACATTGCATACATTTTCATGAATTGTTATGCTAATATTTAATATATAAAAATATATTATTTATTTTATATAAATAATTATTTGACTATATTTATTAAATTAAATATTAATATATCTCCACTACATGTATTCTGATAAAAATAAAAAAAAAAATCTATATAATTGGAATATGTTTTAAGTATATTTATTACAATCTTCATAATTCTGAGTGATTTTACTATTTTATATTACTCATAATTTTATATTTTTCTTTTTCTTTGTTTCATTATTCTCTTACAGAATTTATGAATTTTGTTTCATTGACATATGATTTCTCTTAAATATGATCTGAATATATTTCGGATATATTCTTATCAATTTCTTGAGTGTATTTTTCTTTTATTTCACCTGATTTGTCATTTTTGTTATAACTTTCTATGTAATCACTATATATATATCTTTTCTTATCAAATCTTCTGTATCCTATGTAAAACTATCTCCCTCTTTATAATTATGAATTTCGATATTTACAGTACTTTCAAAAGCTTTGCCGTTTGTTTCAACTATGTTTTCTGATATCTATGATTTTTCCTTTGAATGTTGATCTTCTGTTCATTCTTTCAATTATCCAAATTTAATTCCCTATTTTTTATATTCTCCTCTGTTTTATATTTTTCTAATACCGTCATTAGTACTAATATACACAATATTGCTAATAATATTTTTTTGTTATATTTATATAATTCTTCACAACTTTGTTGGTGTTTCAGTTTTTCTATATTTATTAGTGATATATTATCGTTAGTTTCTTCAGTTTCATATTCATTTTCTGTCTTTTATATTTCTTATAAGAATATATTAAACTGCTGCTGTTTAATATACTGTTCCATGAAAATGCCCTTTTTTGATATCCATTCTCTCCATATATTTTTTTTTCTTTCTAAGTTGTCAATTCCATTATTTTCATTTGAAGGTTTTTTTTCCAATTCTTTCTATTTTTCTAGGTAAGCTTGTTATTCCTTTATCCATTCATTTTTCAAATTATTAAGCCATTATACTTTTTTCAGTTTTTTATAAAGATGTTTGCACCTTTCTATCCATTTATTTCACAGAATTGTTTTTTCTCCGTGTTATTGTTACTTTTATTATTTTATCATTTAATTTGTATCTGTTTTATATTTTTTTGTGAAATCGTCTAGGCATATTTCTAAAAATTGTCCTTTGTTGTGTTTCCATTCTTCTTTTATGCATCGTTACAATACTTGCATATGTATTTCTATAATAGCCTTCGTTCTTTCCTTTTTTTTTTTTTTTTTTTGGAACGATTATATCGTTTACTTTGTTATGTTGACGAGATTTTTTTTTTTTTTTTATGGTTTCTTCATTATCTTATATCTCAGTATCCTTAGGAATATTATACTGTGGACGTTCTAAATAATCATTTGTCGAATATTTTTTCATCCTTTCTAAATTTGACGGTATTGCTAGTATTTTTCGATATTGTAATTATTTTTTAATCTTTTTTTTATTACTGAATAATGATCCCATGAAAATATACTAAAATATATGAAGAAATAATATTATAAAAGAAATTAATATAATAAACAAAAAAAGAATTATATTTTTAATATTTAACTTTTATTTTACCTTAATAGAAAAGGATAGATACACTCATAATTACGAAGATTATCAAAATAGTTGATATGTGTATTGTTGATAGATTTCTTTTATGTGCAATATCGGGTGATAAAACAGTTGGCTTTTCCTGGAAATAAAAATGATACATTATCATTTGTAATTGCATTTGTAATAGATATAATATTTAATGTAGTTATTACAAATGATAATTATAAGTAGAACAAATGTTATATGGCTCAGCAGAGAAAGTATAAATATCAGCACAATTTTGTGTTATAGGGGGATATTCACCATTAGAGGACTCAAAATCCTTAATTATAGGGTGCTCTTCAAAAAGTTGCCATAATTTGGAGGGGTAATGAATATTCTCTTAATTTTCAAGAAATAGATGAAAATGATGAATCTGTTTGAACAAAGACTTGATTAATATCTGGAATTTCAGAATCAGCAGATATGGAATAAGAAAGAATATGTGTAATTTTTTTATTTTATGGAGAATGTTCACTAGTAGAATCTTGATAGTGTTGAAAAGGTGTGGTAAACTCAATAACTGTAAGTTCTGTATCTTCGCTATCAATTAGAGATTTAAGAACTGCATTTTGTTGTGTAGGTTGGGTATTTGAAGGAAAATTGGATGATTCAGATACAAAAGAACATGGGATATCTTCAGAAATTGGATCTTGATTAACAGTTATTGTATTCGTAATATAAATTAAGTAGGTTCAGGATGTGCGATATTTGTTAACGAGAATTTTATTAGGTATAAAAATACGAGTAGTATTAATTTTAGACATTACCTGGATCTCCGTTTCTTGAGATGTATCTTTTACAGATGAGCCATTATTGAGACTTAAAGGTTGGAATTTATGTTTATTTTTAGTTCTTCTTGTTGTATTTTCTGAATACATAACTTTCGAGATTTTTATTTTCTCATAGGATTTACTTGAATTAGGTAAAGAGGCTTGATTTCAATATTTTGGGTATTTTGATACAGGTTTATACCTTTTGGATTTATATCTTTATATTCCTTCGATCTCAGAATTACCTAAGTCGTTATCACTTTTGTTTTTTTTTTTTTACATTATGTGTTCCTATATATTCTTGGGAAGACAGATTTTGATTTTGAAGAAAGTTTACAATATAATAGATTCAGTAAGGATTAGTTACATTTTTAAAATAAAGATTTGTTAACACATTGAAACCCTTTGGAAATGTATTTTTATTAGCAGGAATTTTTTTACTGTAATCAGTTATAAAATTTCTATGTTAATGGGAATAATTCTTATTATGTTCAATCCACTATGCTAAAGTTATACTGTGATATTTGCAAAATTCACTTTTACTACATTGTTCTAGAGGTTTTTACCACTCCTGTGTCTTAATATCTAGTAATATTATATATATATTCATGATATTCTTTTTTCTTTACACAAAATAGGTTAATATTATGTTTTACTTCAAAAAGGTGTATAAGTTAATCTGTTAAAATTATAGGAAAATCTCCTTACTTTTGAAAAGGATTATTAAAGTGCACTTTTAAAGTTGCATAATATACTTACCATTCACTTAAACCATATTTTGTCTCATAAAATTTTTTTTTAATAATGAGATATAAACCCAAGTCTATGCACTTTTTTACGAAATCATTTTCATTTTATGTATTCCTCAATATTTATAACCTACTTATAATATTTTGTGTAATTTTCGTAAATTCCTCATAATAGTTAATCGTTTTAATGTTTGACTTTGAGGTTTAGCTCCCTAATGAATAAAAAATTAAGAGAAACTATCAAACCATTAATTTATGCTATGGCTGTTTTTCCTCTTTGTATAACTAAATTGCGGTGAGACATAACATATGCATATATGTTTACATATTAGAAGACAAATTTATCCTTTTTTATTATGGGATTGTATTACTACATACAAGTACGCATACACCATCTGAACGAAAAATTATAATTTACAACTTAGTGGTATTATATTTAAATTTTTATATATTAAATAAAACTATATAATTGGAACTACATGAGATCTTAAGTAAAAAGTTGTAAAATAATTGAATGCATTATTATTTTTTTATGAACTTGATAATTATTTACACTTTAAACAAATATATTAGATATAGAGATATATCTTAATGTTATATTGATGTTATAGTAAAATATATAAATTTGTCTAAAATTAATATATAATTTATAAACAGAAAGAAAAGCAACGAACAATGGAAAATTATATATAAGTAAGATTAATAGATAATATGAGAACTCATTTGTAAAATTATCATTTTTATTTATGTGTTACACTTTGTTATAATTATTTATACATACACATAAAAATTGTCACGCGTGTGAACTTACATTATTTATTTTGCCTTTTGTGTACATTACAAAAATTGATTATTTATAAATACCATAAGTGTTAATATTGGTAGTGCATTTTTATTAATTGCGTTACATTTATAATTTATTCTTTATATAAACTATTATTGTAATATATTTAGTTTTTTAATACTTTTCATAATTTAACAGAGTACATGTATATATGATAATTAATAATATATGAATTAATCTAAGTTTATGCTATAATCGTAATGCCCATATACTACTAAAGCGGCCATATAACAAATAATCAATATTAAATATCTCAATAAAAAATTAAATATTTGCTGTATATATTATTTCAATGACCAAATTAAAAAAAATATTTTTTTTGTTGCTTATACATGTGTATTATCTGTCTTTTCCTATTTTTACTATTAAATATAAATAATATTGTAAGGAATAAAATTTTAATTAATTATGTTTATGTTTATAATATAAATTATTATATAAAAAATTTTAGGAAATTATTCAAATAAGTGAAAAATTATTAGATTATATTAACAACAAATTAAATGTACTATATGTGGTTATAAAAATGAAAGTTTAATATATTATGAATTTATGTTAAAAAAAAATAAGATAATTTCATATATTTAGAAAAAAAAAAATATATATATATATATATTACATTAAATAATACAAGTAAAGTTAAAGGCCAATAATTATTTTTTTTTAGTATTCCTTCAAAATATTCAAATCAAAATATTGAAGTGTTGTCATTTTAACTTCATTTTTGTGTTTTTTAGGTCATTTTATCAATTCGTGAACTTAAAAATATTGAAAAATAGTATTTTACCATACAAAGAAGACATTGTGTTGTTTTATAATTTAAGACATAATCTGACAAAAGAAATATTATAATATATATATATATATATATATATATATATATATCTAATAAAACTAGTTATTTTGTTGTAATGCAAGAATGTAATTTATAATTTTAGTGATTATATGGAAATTTATACGTATGTGATAAATATTGGAGTGTATAATTGAAAAAAAAAAAAATGATGATAAAAAATTTTGTGAATAATTGTTTCCATAAAACATTTAAGTTATTTTATTTATATATATTTAATTAAAATATGATATTGAAAATTTTCATGCTTGATTTCTTTTAAGTTTTTGCATTTTATCTTGCACAATTTACTTGCTCTTATGCTTTAAATATTTATTTTGATTGATAACTTTTTAAATCATTACTAATTAAAATTATATTGATTAAAAAAAATACATTCGGAAAAATATATGAAAATAATTCATGGAATTTTCTGATATTATTTTTTTAAATTATATGTGAATATATAAGTTACACTTATGTGATGAAAATAATCTCTAATTAATATTATGATAGGCAAAACATGGTAAAACAATATATAATACCATTTTGTGGAATATCTGAAAGTATATGGAAAGAGCTATATAGAAAATGGTTTTAAATATTTATTTTACAATAATTATCATTTTTTTATTGTAAATATATGAATTAATTTTTGTTGTTCATTAATATACTTTTATCAGGTTAAAATATATTAAAAGACTTTTTTTAAGATCAAGTTATTTATGCATCACTGTTCCATATAAGTAACGAAAAATTAATAAAAATTCATAAGAAATATTGTCTTTTTCATTATAGTCACATGAATATATAGATTATTTATTTGAAGTATAATATTTAATGTAAAAATTGTTAAGTTAAATATGTTAATATTTCACATTAAATATATTAATACAGTATTAGAATATATGTGAAAAAGTGGTACTCTTGAATACTGAAATACATATAAAAGCAATTCCATATTGTATGATATAGTTTATTCTGATTAATATAATTCTTTTTCGTTAAATATGTGTAAATGTACAGTTTAGGAACTGTGGTTAATGTTATAAGGAGTTAAGATATATATATTATAATTCGCATTATTTGATTCTGGAGCTTATTATTAATAATGTGTTCTAATAGTTCACCCATTTTTAGAGAATTATATTTATGAAAAATATCATAGAATATTTTATTTTATTATGCATAAGTTTTTGCTTTAATATATTCTTATATATATATGTATATATATACAATAGGAACATGTTATATAGAGAGGAAGTTAGAATTATATGAAATCCGATATGTAATACCATAAATTATACGTATTCATTTATCATATTGTACAACATGTAATGTTACTGTTATGTTTTAATTAATGTCATTTAATCTTATTTGATTATATATCGCCCTTCTATGTTTAATTTATTTAATATCCAATTTTGTTGTTCTAACAATGATCTTTTATATTTTAAGTCTCACACATGGTATTACAAATCTGGAGTTTGCTATCATCGTATAAAAATTGTTGTTTATGAATTAATTCTATATTAACATATAATATATTATTATTATTGTCAATTCTTAGTAAATTTAATGAAAATTTTATTTTTCTGAGTTACATAGTGATCAAATCATGCATATTTATTTATTGAATTGTCGTTATATGTATACACACTATATGGATGCATTTCTCGTATTAATTATTACATGTGCCATGTAATTTTTGAGAAATAACATTTAAATTGATTATGTAATTAATATTAACATATTTTCATATTTGCTCTAACTTTAGTAAATTACATATAAAGTTTTATAAATTCATTATATTTTCTTTGCATATAATTTTTTTTTCCTTGTTATAATAGTTTACAGTATTCTTTATATAAGTACCTTTTATCGTTAGAATGATATTTATATACTATTTCTACTGAAATTTTGTTATTAAAAAAATTTATTCAAAACTATTTTATTTTTTGGTATTTTTTTAAAATTCGGATCAATTAACATGTTAAGGACGTTATTTTATATATGTACAATAGTGCCTATAATTGAACTTTTGTAAATTAGAATTTTTTGCAGTATGATACACGATATAGTATCTTGTGCCATCAGAATATGTATGATTCACTTGGTAATTTCGTTTATACAGATATTTCTATGTCTATTTATGTTTTTTTCTTTTTTTTTTTTTCATATTTTATAGGTAACACAATTTAAAATAAGAACAGTACATATATTTTCAGAGTTAGTACTTCTGTATGGTCTAATATTTCATAATTATTTTGTGGATGCCCACTAGAGTTTTCTAACATTTTGAATTCAATTAAAAAAAATAAT